>NC_067494.1:38891486-39139664 GCF_947179515.1 Apodemus sylvaticus | reverse complement strand
GTCTAATCCCAAAGCAGAAATATACAGTACTCGTCCATTTTTAAAAAGATGCCTATTGTTTTAGCAGGATAATGTTTTACACATTATCATAGAGAAACTAACCTCTTGACTGCCTCCAGTAGCCAGACTTCTTAACCTAACCCTCAGTTGTGCTAGGGTGGACTGATTTCTGTTGACAGAAAGCATTTGAAACCAACGCTTCCCAGAGGTCAGGCTGAAGGAATATGCTAGATTCGGGTGCACAGTACTTTTCCAAAATCATTCTTCAGCCGCTCGTAAAAACTATTTTAGTTTACATCAATTGCCGTGGTTGTGTGCTAGGCCAAGTGTAAATATTTTACATGGTTAAATAGAAAATTCTAGGTATTGAGTGGGATGTAGTAATGACCAAATGGGAGGAAAAGCAGCAGATATATATATATACACACACACACAAGGGTCACTGTAGAGTATAGGAACAGCCCGTGACACTATAGAAACATCTGGAGAGCACGGTATATATACTTCCATGTGTGTGAGGGAGTGACAGCTATAAGGCAAGTTTATGCCAAGTCATTCTTAGGTTTTTGCCAGGGGAACACTATGACACTATGTCTTATTACTGTGCCTTTTTGACATTTTCAACCCCTAGATCTTCTCTTTCTATATTTGAATGTGTACTAATTATAGGGCTACACCACACTTTGGATTTTCAAAGTTTTCATACACAAATAGAAATATATGCCTGTTTTGTGTATATGTCTATCGACATATTCTAAAATCAATTACATATTTATGCTTTTAGACATTTACAGCCAAACTAAATATATACATATAATCATAAAAGTACATTTTTTTCAAACAAGTAGAATATATCAAAGTCAATTTAGACAAGCCATATGTTGTGACTTATTTTCACAACCATGCCTAAAAGAGAAAATGAGTCACCAAGTTCAGTTCTGGCCTATTTCTTAGAAATATTTTCTTTTTCATGTCAAAACCATAAAAGTAAAAAAAAAAAAAAAAAGAAAAAGAAAGAAAGTATTATGTGAGTGAAATCTCATTTAAGCTCAAGTCAACTGAAAGAGTGGAACCCAGAGGTACCCCGCACCAGGAAATTAACCTGCTATAAAGGGTGACACATGCCACTTTCTCCTCCCCGTGGCAGATGCCACACCCTAAAAGCAGACAGAAGGCACAGCAGCCTGCAGGAGTTCAGGAGCACATGGCCCAAAGGACTTGGTTTTGTCTTTCCGAAGAGAATGCTAAACTGTCTTTAAAATCATGTCTTTGCTGAAGACAAATCAGGGACTCCTCTGTATTCAACTTCCCAGCACAACTCCTTGGGAAAACATAATAAAAGTGTCTTAAAGTTTCCAGTAAACCCCCAGTGGTTGGTAAAGACAATGGCAGTTGTTGGGGGTCTGTTATAAAAGAATGAAACAAGCTAAGGGGAGCCCTAGCCTATTTCCTTGGCCTGGGCCATCCTACAGGTCAGCCTTGACTCTGTGTGTGATAGAGCAATAGAAATCTCCACCTTGGGTTTGTCTTAGAGTTCCTTAATCTTACGCCTCTTGTACCTAAAATTCAAACCCTAATGACACTTGTCTCTGCTGTCACCACCAGGAAGCCTTGGGGGGTTTGGAAAGCCATGGTGGCCTTGGCCATGCTGTGGTCCCCAGCCCACCTCCCACCCACAGGGTTCTCCCCAGAGGATTACCCATTATTTTGTTAAGCATGCCTTTCTATTCCAAAAGGTTTTCTTCCCCCACACACACACACTATATGGAAATATTAATATTCAAATACCACCGTGCCTTTTGAATAAGTTTTAGGGCGCTGAATGAAAGGCCCTTCAGCTTGCCTGCTGAACTAGAATTGAGCCAGATGGTAGTTTAAGAACCCCACAGTTTTGTCCCTTTTTCCTCTCCAAGGTCTGTCGCTCTGTTTGCTCTCAGATTAGCCCGTTTTTTACTGTTCTCCTTATTTACTCGGTGACTGAAGCGATCACGAGTCACTGCCCGTCATATTTCTCAGTATTCTCTCCATAATTTGGAAGCAATTTGGAATAAAGCCCTGTCAAGGTTTTACAAATAAGAACTATTAAAGAATAAGGCTTTGGATACTTGCTTTCCTTTTAGATTTATGAGAGATGCGATGAATGGGGCTAATGGGATTTCCCTACTGATCTTGGTCAGGGACTTTAAAAAGCACTAAACAATTGTCCTATTCACATCTCAGATTTAGACGTTAGCAGTGAATAACTCCAAGTCGGCGCAGGATATGGGCTCTACAGCGGGTTGGATTGGAAACAGTTATGCAAATGATCGCTGGCCTGTAAATTCAGAATGCTAAACAATTAGGTAGTGGGGGGGGGGAATTGAGAGGGGCGGACGGGAATAGGCAACAAATATTTTAAAACGATGTGGCCAATGGCAGCAGCATTATATTTATTGAGATTAAGGCAGGCACGGTAAACAGTCTGGGGATAAGTTACACTCCATCCTACAACAGACTTGTCTGAGCTCTGCTTCATGAGCGTCCAGGAAAGGAAACCTTATTTGTTTGTTACCTTGGCCCAGTCCTGAAGAGTGATCAGCTCTGGATGTCTGCACCCAAATCCACTGGAGTCACCCTCTCATGTCCCCAGGGACTTGACCAGTGAAGAACTGAGTTGAAATTTCTTCACCTGAGGGCACCTAAGTCACTAACTGTTCCTGGTTGGCACCCCCTACCAGGGATCTAACCATCTACACAGCTCCTAGGATACCAAGACCACCCACTGGTTTATCATTAGGCCAGTCAGTGAGTCTCCACAGACCCTGGGAACACAGTGGTAGCCATGAGTCACAAGAAAGTACACCTAACTGCATTTTGATGTGTGGTACTTTATCAGCTCTCTGCGATTTGATTGATGTGTAATAAATATTTTTATTGCAGCCTAGTGTGTAATGTCGTATTCCATAAGTGTCCATTCCTTTTACCATTGTTGAGAATTACAGAGTATTGCTAGTGATTTCCAACGTTTGCTTCTCGAGTCCTGGCAAATGCCTATTGCCCTACAGCTGGGGACGCTGAAGTCAAAGGATCACAAGTTCCAAGCAACTTCAGTAAGACCCTGTCTGAAAGATTAAAAACGGCTGGCGATATACCTCAAAGGTAGAGTGCTTGCCCGCCATGTCCACAGCCCTGGGTTCGAGCCCCGTTACAAGAAGAGTGGAGTGTGTTCTCCCATGGATTGTCACTGTCATTCAAATGGTTCCCATCATTGTTGAGCTACAACTTATGTTGATCACTTAATAAATCACTGTAATTCCTCAAAAATAAAGACTTGGCTAGTAAACATCTTTGATGTAATGCATGATAACTACTTATACAAGAGGGAGTCATTTGGGAGTCCAAACAACTCCATTTTATTTTTTTCAGAGACGTTTCTGTGACTTAATCCAAGGGCCTTCCGGGTCTTTTTCACAGATGTGATTAATTGCTTGATAGTACATATGGACCTTGAAAATAAAGCTGTTTTTCAAGCTATTCGTTTCAAAAATGAATTCCAAAGGAGCCATGTGCACTAATGTGGTCCGTTCCTCATTTTCACTGTTAATATTCACTTGCTTTGTGTCCAGTTCTGTGAAAACAACAGCCACCTTTAACGGATACGTTAGTGACAGGCACCCAGTTGTCCTGGTAAGTGCCAAGGGACTTAGTTCTCTTTCTCTTACAGAAAGTGACATAATTTCACTGAGAAATTTACCTTATGTAAATTCCTCCAAAAAATGTACAAGTTATTAATTACAAGGAATTGTTTCTCCACAAAAATTAAAGTATTTCTCATTGCACCATATCATTATAAGATGTAAACTTCTGTGATCCCTCTCTTGTATCTTCAAATGAGTCTTTTAAAACAAATTAAATTCTTATTCTTTTAATGTTGTGTGTTTTGAGGGTTTTCCTTACGTGGATGGCTGTGCACTGGATTCGTGCCTGGTGCCCAAGGAGTTCAGAAGAAGACATCAGCTCTCCCCTCCCCCAGGAGCTGGAGTTATACATGGTTATGAGCTCCACTGGGGTGCTGGGGATCAAACCAGGTCCACCGGAAGTCCATTCAGTGTTCTTAAGCTGCCGGTCTTGACAGGGTAGGTGGCCATCTCTCCAAAGGAATATGAGTGTGGAAAGATTCCTCTCCCTGGGTATAAACCATGAGGACTGTCCAGCCAGACCCATTCCATCTCAGCCCAAGGGGTACCCAGCTCCTAAGTAGTGGCAGCCCCAAGGCCGCTGGTGAAAGCAATAAGGAGAAATGACTGTACCTTCTCGACATTAGCCCGACGATCATGCAAACAAATGTAATTGCCAAGTGATGACAGATGTAGGAAGAAAAGTTCAGGGTGCCGGGAGGGCATTAATTATGTTCACTAGTGCGATCTGGGCTGTGAGACTGTTTCCCCGAAGGCCTGTGCTGACCATTATAAAACAAGGTGAAATCAAAGCGACCAGTTGCTTCCAGGTGTGGCTGACACACTTGGTCTGGCAGGCCTAATTACATCAGAGTTTTTATCTTAACTTCGGGGAGAAGTACCTGGTGTCTCTTAGCAAGGTTGGGGGTGGGGCACTGACCACAGACTTGGGTGAAGTCGGGAAAGCAGTTAACTGCTAGGAAGACCACACACGTAGAGCCGGAGCTAGATTCGAGATCAGGTCCCACCAGCCCAGGTTGAGGCATCTCTGGCCAAGGCCTGCCTATGCCAAGATCAGCTGAAGGTTCCAACATCTTCCGATGGTGAGAAATCATCAAAGAGGGTCATAAATGTTAGTTCATCTTGCCAGGCATTGAGGTGTGCTTATTAAGTTTTTGTCACCTTGACACAAACCAAAGTTATTACGGAAGAGGGAAATTCAACTGAAAATCCCTTAACGTCGGCTCCTGCCTCCAGATTCCTGTCTTCAGTTCCCACCTGTCTTTCCTCCATGACGGACTACAACTTTAAATGGAAATGAACCTCATTCTTTTCTCCCCAAGCTGGTTTTGGCAGGGTGGCCTGTCACAGGAATTAAAAAAGAAAAATAGCAGGACATAATTAGTTGATTGTGTCGAGTGTTGGGGTATACACCTTTAATCTCAGCATTCAGGAGGTAGGGCCAGGTAGACCTCTATGACTTTAAGGTCATTCTGGTCTACATAGAGGGTTCTAGGCCAGTCAGAACTGCATAGTGACGCTCTGCCTTAATAACAATAATTTTATTTTGATGGTTTGCATGACTAAAACATGAATACCGAAAGTCAATATGATACAAGTGTGCTTTCCACATGTAATAGACCCCCAAGATCTGTTCTTTTTAAATGAATTCGCGGGGCTCTTATTTGCACCGGGGCCAGGTGTGATCACAAGGCTAAGCACGAAAGCCATCGTGAGCATTCTTCTACTCCGACTCTAGGATCAAATGCAGAACCCGCTTGTAAATGGCTCTCCAGTTATCTGTCACAGTGGGGCAGAGTTCAAGTAAGAAGTGAAAGATGATTGGATAAGCCAGGGAAGACCATGGGAGTAGAAATAAGGGAACTGACCCCAACGATCAGCCCCTTACCAAGCAGGCTGTTCACCGATTGAGGCCAGAGGTGGGTGGGGACTATGGTTCAGCCAGAGCCCTGATTAGAACTCTAAAAATCCTGGCACCAGACAGAGTCCACCAGAGAGTGGTACATCTTTTTCTCTTCTCCACAGAGGACTTCCCATGCTTAGTGACCTTTAAACAAGATCGTGAGAATTCAGCACTGATTTAGAGACAGAATAAATAAGGAAATAATCAGGTAGAAAGAGGTGGCGTTTCACCTCTGGCTTTTTTTCCTGCTCTCTCGCCCTAGCCGAATCAACAAATTTAGAATTTTGGAGACTACGGTGCAGTCCACCCTCACTCCATCCATCTCTCCTACCCACTGCCATCTACCCACCTGCCAATGTTCTGCTAACCAACTCTGCTCACTCACGGAGACTCTAACCCTTACTGATACTTTGAAGTTTGGGGAGCCTCACATCCACACAGCGGAGAACTTCTGTTGTCTGGGAGCCTTCTCTTTTTGTGAGACTGAGTTTGCGCAGCCAGCTTTGCACGCATAGAACAAAATAGCCGAGGTGGTGAGCTTATAAAGAGAAAGGGTTGGGCCCACCACTGTGGGGGGGAGGGGGGAAGTCTGTGCACGATCAGACAGCTTAGTTGATTTGGAGCTGTGGCAAGGCAGTATGTCATGGTGACAAGGGTTCAGTCTACCAAGCTGCTTACCTCCTGGCCAGAGGAAAAAAGTAAGAAATTAAGGAAAAGAAGATGCTTGAGCTCCATTATCCTCTTCAAAGCCATGGCCCCAGTGACCTGGAGACTCCATTACGGTCTATCTTTTGAAGTTTCTAGTGCCTCTGTTGTAGTACCACATTGGGACCAAGCCTTTGGGGGATAGTCAAGATCCAAACCAAAGCACACGTGACCCATCAAAAATAAATGAACTAAACGTGTGGACAGGCACTTCTCTTATTCAATCTCTCAGGGGAGAGATGGAGACAGGAAAATCCCTGGAACTCACTAGCACTAGACCAAAAGTAAGGTTGGCAGCTACTGAGGTACAGCACCCAAAACTGACCTCTAGTGTACACAAACACACTCGAGAGCACACACACAGAGGCAGGCATGCACATATGCACATCAACATAAACGTATTCGAAAGGGGAAAGAATAAAATAAAAAGGCAGAATTCTTTTGGTTTTATTTACTTAGGAAATGCAAACTATTTTTCCTGAGATGCCAGCTCTACCTAGTATCATCATGTGAATGCTGAACTGTGTTCAGAGGCTACTGCTCTCAGAAACTAACTATGCCAGATATTCCTTCTCCACCCACCCATAGGTGAATTTTTTTTTTTTTTTTAGTTTTTCCAGACAGGGTTTCTCTGTGTAGTCCTGGCTATCCTGGAACTCACTCTATAGACCAGGCTGGCCTTGAACTCAGAAATCTGCCTTCTTCTGCCTCCCAAGTGCTGGGATTAAAGGTGTGCACCATCACTGCCCAGCTAAATTACTCTTGTTAACAAAGAACCTTCACCGTTGTGGCCACCCTCTGTTTGTTTGTTTGTTTGTGTTTGGCTTTTGAAACAGGGTTTCTGTCATCATAGATCCCTGATTGTCCCAGAACTCAAGCTGACCTCAAACTCAGAGATCTGCCTGCCTCTGCCTCTCCGCCCCTCTGCCCCTCTCTCTGCCCCTCTGCCCCTCTGCCCCTCTGCCCCTCTGCCCCTCTGCCTCAGCCTCTGCCTCCTGAGGGCTGGAATTAAAGTCATGCACCACCACTGCCCAGCTGTGACCTCAGATTCTTGGCATGCAGGTACCTCACATAAAGTCCTACCTGCATGTATCTAGCATGATAGTGCTTATAAACACCCTAAGGATTGCAGCTGAATCCATGGGGCTGACCCCAAGGGAAATAATGCAAAATATTAACCCCCTCTCTGGATCACAGTAGAGCCTCCTGTGGTTTTTTGAAACCAGACCAACGCCACATGTAGAAAATCCCACAGACTATTTTAGGTGAACTTATTTTTTTTTTAATCTCATTAACTTCTTGCCATATGCTGTTTGTTTTGTATACTCTTCAGAGACTGAAAGAGAAAATAAACCCGGCCACTGGGTTTCATCTCAGGGACATGTTTAGAATGACATACGCACTCTGTGGAATTCC
The DNA here is from genome assembly GCF_947179515.1 of Apodemus sylvaticus. Classification (NCBI taxonomy): domain Eukaryota; kingdom Metazoa; phylum Chordata; class Mammalia; order Rodentia; family Muridae; genus Apodemus; species Apodemus sylvaticus. The sequence continues at coordinate 39,131,963 of NC_067494.1, read as the reverse complement.
CTAAAAAATAAAAATGATTTTTTTAAAGGCATTTAAGAGTGATTTATGGAAAATAATATTTTTAAAGCAGGCCAGGAGGCAAGAAGGGAAACCTCTTCCCACCCACTCAGAGCTTGTTAACCACCAGGTTCTCCATGATCTACAGGAAGAACCCAGATTCATAGCCCAATCCTTGTGTTCAGCATGCAAGTTTGGACAGCTTACTGGTCCTTGCAGAATCTGAGTACCAGGATGTATTATATAAAACAGGAAATACTAGACTGGGGATGTGCCTAGCACACAGGAAACCTTGGGTTTGATCCCCAGCAATGACTAAACCCAGGGATATACACATTCAAGGTCATCCTCAGCTACATAGAAGTTCAAAGCTAGCCTGGGCTACATGAGACTTCTGTCTCAAAGAGACAGGATAAAGAAAGGATAAAAAAGAAAGGTAGAGAAGATGGCTAAATGCTATTTAACTCATAAGATAAATGAGAGGCTCTATCAATCATTTAACATATAGCTTGGAATTAGAGAATTAATTTCCAAATGTTCTTTCTGTTGTAAGATTTCAGGAAATCAGATATACTATAAACAACCCCAAACATCCATTCTTGCAACGTGATTAAAAATTCCTCGCTAAAGATATATGATTTCTTCCTCTCTCTCCAAGAGACTTAAGCCCTGTTAAGATAAAATGATGCTTTCAACAAGTATCACCAGATACTTCTCTCAGTCATGTAACTCACTAAGAATCTACTTCCTGGGGCTGAGATGGTAGCTCAGGGGCAGAATGTGTAGCCAGCAAGCCTGATGCTGTGGGTTCAATTCCTGATATTAATAAATAAATAAATAAATAAATAAATAAATAAATAAATAAATAAATATTTTCTTTCCCAGCATTCCTAGATATGTGCGGGCAGAAGGCAGGAACAGTGGACAAAGGGCTCAGTGGGTTAAGGTGACCACAGCAAAAGCATGAGGACCGGAGTTCAAATCCCCATCAGACACGTAGAAAGTAAAACATAGACAGCTGCATGTGCCTATGACCCTGGCATTGGGAGACAGAGACTGACAGTTCCCCAGGACTCCCTGGCTAGCCGTCATAGGTGAACCGGTGAGAAACCCTATCTCAAAGCAAGGCAGCAAGGCAGAGAGTAATAAAGGAAGAAGATTCCTTGTATCCTGCTCTAGAAACTGTATGCCTGCATATTCAAGTACATGAAACTCACAAGTGAGACACACAGCACACAGGAGAAAGGAAGGGGAGGGTGAGAAGGGTAATAAAAATACTCCTTTTTTTCTTTTTAAGACAGCATTTCTCTGTATAGCCCTGACTGTCCTGGAATTCACTCTGTAGACCAGGCTGGCCTTGAACTCAGGAGATATGGCTGCCTCTGCCTCCCTAGTGCTGGGATAAAAGGCGTCTACCATGACCTCCTGGCATCAACCCATTTCCTTTTTTTTTTTTTTTTGGATTTGTTTTTTTGTTTGTTTGTTTGTTTTGTTTTGTTTTGTTTTGTTTTGTTTTTTAAAGACAGGGTTTCTCTGTGTAGCCCTGGCTGTCCTGGAACTCACTCTGCAGACCAGGCTGGTCTCGAACTCAGAGATCCGCCTGCCTTTGCCTCCCAGAGTGCTGGGATTACCGGCGTGCGCCACCACCGCCCGGCTAACCCATTTCTTAATATGGTTGTTGGTCTGCACCAAGTTTATTGATCTGCGGCTAAGGACTCAAGGCTTGGAGACAATATGGGGGCCCAGGTGAGTTCCCAGATTCCATGGCTACATAGGACGGTGGGCGATGTGGAGTGTCATAACTCTTCCGTGGAGCCGTACCAGCACTAGGGCAAAAGAGACAGGGTGGAGGGTGTGGGGGGGCATGGGGGCGTGGTTATGGTTCCTTTGAGGGAAGTTATAGGAATTGCAAGGACTGCTGGCTGAAACAGAGATAAAAGTTTATCTTACCCAAGGAACAGAAAGGAAGGGAGAGAGGGAGGGAAGGAGAGAGCCAGGATCCAGAAAATGAGAGGAGGCTAGAAAACCAGGGACACTTTCTAGAGAATACTAGCTCATGAAGAAATACAATGTTGCGAATTACAATGTATCCTTGGATATATGGATCATCAAGTAATTTAGACCCTTTTACTAATCTGAGATAATTCGTGGAAGTCAGAGATTTTTCTGCCCAAGGTGAACTTAGAAAAATGAGGATTCTTTAGCCTTTTCAATTACTAATTTTTTTCCCTGACCTTCTGTGGACAAATTCCTTGGATAACTGTACTACTTGTTCATATTTTATCTCTGAATCCCTCCACACTCTGACTTCTAACCTTCTGTGGCTGCCAAAAAAATTTTCATCTGTGATTCCCAATGACCTCCTTTTGAAATTCTAGAAAGAAAAAAATAAAATAAAAAAAAAAAACCTCACTTTTTTTTTTTTATCATCTTTTTCCTTGACTTTTTTCTCTGCTCCACTCTCTTGGAAATCTATATGGACTTCTAAATGGCAACATTTAATCTAATGGTAATCTGTAACTGTAATCTAACCTATGCTTATTAAAATCAATAATAGGATATCTGTTTAGTTTAGCCCATCTCAAGTGTCAAATGGGTATGGAGAGAGTGGGGTATGAGTTGGGATGGGATTGTAAAGGACCTGCAACAACCTTTGTCCTGAATGGCACCTGCTGGTAGTGCCTTCAGTTTCCCCTCAACCAGAAGAGGTAAAAGGACCAGTTGGGCCACTAGCGACTCCCTCTCCTTGTAGCCAAAACTCCTTGAGTATTTTTCCCTCTCTCCTGTGACAACTCTCCCAGCTGCTCCTAGAAGCCGGTCCTGTTCCAGCTGGTGTGTTTTGCTTTGTTTCATTTTTTTTTTCTTTTTCAGTTCCACCTGTCTTTTTCTTTACCTTCTTTGGGATGTATTTGCTTTGATTTCTTGCTTAAAGCTCTGATAAGGCTCAGGTAATACGTTATATAACATTGCTTATCCTTCAAGCATTTCTTTCCCACACTTCCTGTTATATCCACCCTGACTCCCCCTTTCCAGCCCCTTTTGTGCCCCTCACCATGTTCCCAACCTAATTACCTTTAAAAAAACATTAGTAATAACCCATGCACACGTGAGTGTAGGACCATTCACTGGAACATTATGAACCCACCAGAGACCTATATCCCCAAAGAAAACCAACTTGACCATAGGAGGCAGCAGTTATCTGTAGCTTCTTAGCCAGAAGTAGGGATTCTGTGCCCTCCCCTATTGATACTGGAATGTTGCTCAGCCTGATCATGTACAGGCAACTAGAGCAAGTATGAGTTCCTGAGGCCAACAGCCCTGACCCGTCCAGAAGGCTCTCCCCCCTCTCTGACCTCTGCTCTCATAATCCTTCCCTCCCCTCTTCCCCTCTTCCCTGAACCTTTTCTGGAGGAGGTGTGAGAGTGATGTTCCATTGATGGTTGACCTGTACTTTGGCCAGTTGTGAGTCTCTGTAACTACCGACCAGTCACCACACCAAGGAGCCTCCCTGGTGAGGACGGAGAGCCACATTCATCTGTGGGTATAGACAAGCATATCTATAAGACAGTTGGATACTTTGCCCATTTAGCAAAACTAATGATAGTAACTTAACCCCTAAGGTCTGTGAGCTCCCAGCCATGGGTTCCTTGGCCACATTTCTAGGATCACACAAGAGTCCCCCACTGTGGAGTGGAGCCTTCCATCTCAAAGCAATGGTTTACACCTATAATGTTCATGCCCCTGTTACAACCGTGGGCTTATTTGGTCAAGCTGTCATTAAGGTAGTTCTCAGGGTTCACAGCTGCCCACAACTACTGATGACATCTCCCATACCAGCCCACATAGCACCTTCCGGTACGATGGAAGCCAGCCAGCATGGAGTCAGCTTCACAGTAAGCACAAACTTGATTTCTCCAAGTTCCAGGACAAAACAATGGGTCTCTTCAGGAATAGGGTCTTTCCATCGGTGGGCAGCATAGAGCAATGGTAATGGCCTGTGTTGTTTTAAGTGTCCCTTGGAGCCCTTTCCCCAGTCACTCCGGAAGCTATCCCACATCTGCACTGGCTTCTGGAAGGACCGTCGTCCTACTATTTTATAAACATTCCAGAGAAATAAAATCATTAATATTAACTTCCTCCTTTTTAAAGACTTGCTCTCACTCTCTGTACAAGATTAGACAGGATCTCTCTATACAGCCCAGACTGGCCTTGAACATCTGGCTTCCTCCAGTCTCAGCCTCTCCAGTCAGTACTGGGATCAAGGGTGTGTACGACCCCTCCTGGCTGCCATGGTTAGTTGTAAAATAGAATAATCACAGCTGAGTTGAGATATATTTTCCAGATGTGTACTTTAACATCCGCATAAGTTCTTTTTCTGTTGCTGTGGTCAACTGTGACCAAAAGGAACTTAGGGAAAAGAAGAGTTTCCTTTTGATTTACAGTTTAAAAGAGAGAAGAGTACATCGTGATGGAAGGGCAGGTTAGCAATCGGCAGGCATAGTGGCCGGAGCGGAAGCTGACAGATGGCATCCTCAACCACAGACACAGAGCAGAAGATACAAACCAGAATCTGGGCCAGGTTATAAACTCTCAAATCCTATCCGCAGTGACGTGACACGTATCCTCCAGAAAGGCCACACCTCCTAAGAGTTCCATGGCTTCCTCAAACAGCACCACTGACTGGGACCAAGTGTTTAAAGATGGAAGCCCGTGAGGGACAATTTCTCATTCAGCCCTAAGGCCATCTCAGCTTTACATTCAAATATAAGATGCTGTTGGGTAGAGTCTTGGTGTTGGGTGAGTCTGTTGGGACCTGGCTTAATGTCTTTCTTCTTCTTTTGAATGTTCTTAGTTCTTTCACAGTTCCGTGACTGTCCATGGGCATTCTGAAGACTTCCTCCCCTAACCCCTCATTTCCCCTCCTTGCCAGCCTTCCTCCTGATCATTCTTTCCAGGTTCATTGTGCCAGTGGTTTGGGACCATCTGCTGGAGCCTGTCAACATCACACGTGAGTACACAGGCGAAAGATTGGAGCCATCAGTAGCCACCAGTTAAGCAGTGAGGGGGTGACACTCCCTGAGCCCTCCCTCCACCTGCACCTGCCTGTGAGCTGTTTATCATTGGGACAACTACATCTTTCACGGATGATAGCATTTTCCAGTCATTCTCTATCCCCTGCTTCTTGCATCCATCATCCCTTCCAAAATGTCCCCCGGGGTCTCAGAAGGGATGGTAGGAATGTTTTGTTTAGGAGTGAGCCTTCACCTCCATGTCTCTTCAGCACGTTGGGCAGTCAGCAGTCTTTGCCTTCACTACCTATTCACAGGGACAAGCCTTCTCAAAGGTCTCCCTTTCTCCCTCTCCCTCTCTTCCCCCCTCTCTCCTTCTCTCTCCCTCTCTCCCTCTCTCTCTCTCCCTCCCCTCTCTCTCCCCCCTCTCTCTCACTCTCTCTCCCTCTCTCCCTCCCTCCCCTCTCTCTCCCTCTCTCCCTCTCCTCTGTCCCTCTCTCACTCTCTCTCCCTCCCCTCTCTCTCCCTCTCTCCCTCTCTCTCCCTCTCTCCCTTTCCCTCCCCCTCCCTCTCTCCCTTTCCCTCCCCCTCCCTCTCTCCCTTTCCCTCCCCCTCCCTCCCCTCTCTCTCCCTCTCTCCCTCTCCCTCCCCTCTGTCCCTCTCTCTCTCTCCCTCCCGTCTCTCTCTCCCTCTCTCCCCCTCTCTCTCCCTCTCTCCCTTTCCCTCCCCCTCCCTCTCTCCCTTTCCCTCCCCCTCCCTCCCCTCTCTCTCCCTCTCTCCCTCTCCCTCCCCTCTGTCCCTCTCTCTCTCTCCCTCCCGTCTCTCTCTCTCCCTCTCCCTCTCCCCCCTCCCTCCCTCCCCTCTCTCTCTCTCTCTCTCTCTCACACACACACACACACACACACACACACGTCTTAGGAAGATGGAGAGAACACTTTACCTGGTGGCACAGACCTATAAGACTATAAACTAGGGAGGCTGAGACAAGAGGATCCGAAGTTTAAGGTTATCCTTGACTAAAGGCTAGCCTGGGACACATGAGACCTGTCTCTATACAAACAGCCCCCATCCCCATCCCACAGTGATAGTGGCTGTAAGTCCCAAAGCAGGAGCCCTGTAGTGATCTTGAATTTTTTCTTTTTTCAGGGCAGAATAGCTGGAGTTCCAGTCCACAGGAGACTTAAACGCTATGTCATTGTTCTAACTGGAAGATTGAAAATGTCCTAGTATTCATTTTTCAAAATTCTTTATGCCTTCTCTGTTGACTTAAAGTCATCTTTTAATGCTCTAACAAACGGTATGTCTTTCTAAACCAATGGCTAATAACAGCAAAGTTTATTGAGAACAACCAGGGCTATGCCTCCTGGCTCTGAGCCTTGGCCCGGACTTAGTTGCCTAATTTACTTTACAGACTCTACTGCAAGGTACATGTCACGGTATCGCAACAGTGATCTGCGTAAGCCCCTGAGCAGGAAGCCAGGAGATCAGGTTGCTGTGGTGGGGAGGTGGGTGGTATAGGATGTTCAGGGACCAGAATGACCCAAGGGGGAAAGAGAGATACCCATGAGGTTTTCAGGATCCAGGGCATCCAGAGGATGGTGTCACTATCCTCATCTCTGCTTTCTACACCAGCTGGGCTCATCAGGTTGCTGCAGATTTGGGTCCATAGCTGGGTCTATATAACAAAACAGCATGGCGGGGGCTGCCATGTTTGCTTTGTCCAAAAGGAAAGAGGAAGGGGGGGTGGCTTCGGGTGACAAAGCATTGCCAGGTGGAGCTTCAAACTGATGACCTTCCGCACCCTCACCCCCAGGCACCAGGCTAGCCACCATTCAGAGTTTGAGCCCCTCTACTGGGGAAGCTGCTGGAACGGCCATCTTAACTATGGCTGCTAGGAGGGAGACGTTTGGTAAAAGGTAAAAAAAAGAATTCATCCTTTCTCCCCGAAGCCAGCCTCTGCTCTCTCCCATGTGGTTCTATGATCTCTTGTTGACAAACCTTCACTCTGGAGACAGCTCTTACTATCCCTGTAAAAGTGCAAAGTCACTCATGCCCATGGTCACGTCTTGTTATTTATTCATTCATTCATTTATTTTTGTGGTTTTTTTTTGGGGGGTGGGTTTTTTTGTTTTTTGTTTTTGTTTTTGTTTGTTCGTTTGTTTGTTCTGAGACAGGGTTTCTCTGTGTAGCCCTGGCTGTCCTGGAACTCACCCTGTAGACCAGGCTGGTCTTGAACCCAGAAATCCACCTGCCTCTGCCTCCCAAGTGCTGGGATTAAAGGTGTGCGCCACCAGCATAGAGAGCTCATTCAAAATAACCACAAAACTGCCCCCAACAATGGAGTACTATGTAGCTAGAAACTAGAGCTGAGACTTCTAATAGGACAGCGCTGTACCCCTGAGACATATGTCAAGGTTTAAAAGCCAAAGGAAAGCCAAATGTGGTGGCTCACACCTGTCATTCCAAGTCTTAGGAAGCTAAGGCAGGAGTGGTGAAGTCAAGGTCAGTCTTGGGTTGCCAGGCAAAACCCTCTCACAACAAACAACAAAGCAAAAAGTCAAAGTGCACACAGTAGGTTTTCTTCTGTGTGTGTGATAAGCAGAAGGGAAAACACACAGGCATTTGTTTGTAAAACACTTAAAAGGTGTGTGTGTGTGGGGGGGGGGTAATTATGAGTAGAAGGGCCAGAAGATGGCATGATGGGAGCCACGCCTCCCAGGAGAACCAGCCAGTACCTCCCTCTCCATCCTCCCTCCTCCCTTCCTTTCTGTCCTGTTTCCTATTCCCTCCCTCCCTCCTTCCCTTCCTTCTTTCCTTCTTTTCTTCCTTTCTCCCCTTTTTAAGATTCATTTATTTTGCCAGGCAATGGTGGCGCACACCTGTAATCCCAGCACTCTGAGAGGCAGAGGCAGGCAGATTTCTGAGTTTGTGGCCAGCCTGGTCTACAGAGTGAGTTCCAGGATAGCCAGGGCTACACAGAGAAACCCTGTCTCAAAACAACAAACAAACAAACAAACAAAAAATTCAAATAAAAAAAACCAAAAAACAAAAAAAGGATTTATTTATTTTATGTATTTGACTACACTGTCGCTGTCTTCAGATACTCAGGAAGACATAGGTATAGAATCCCATCACAGATGGTTGTGAGCCACCATGTAGTTGCTGGGAATTGAACTCGGGTCCTCCGGAAGAGCAGTCAGTGCTCTTAACCACTGAACCATCTCTCTAGCCCCCTCCCCTCCCTTATTTCTTGTCCCCTATTCCCTCCCTTCCTCCTTCCCTTCTTTCCTTCCTATTTTAATTTTTTATGATGCTAAGAATCCAACCCAGGGCCTCATGCATGCTAGGCAGATAGGCAAGCTCCCTATTTAGACTACTTTAGTTTTGTTTTTTTTAACGTTTTTAAATTACATTCTGTGTGTGTGTGAGAGAGAGAGAAAGAGACGGAGACAGAGAGAGACAGAGACAGAGAGAGACCAATGCGTGGAAGTCAGAGAAGAACTTGAGGGAGGAAATCTATTTGCTCCCTCCTTCCTGCATGTTCAGAGACTCAGCAGCCATCGCCCGTACCCACTGCACCATCCAACTGACTCCAAGTTTGAGTTTATGTTTGCTTGAATAGCGTACATTCCAACAGACACTTTGAGACCCGCAACAGCCTTCGCCTTTGCTGCAACTTGCTTCAGTTCTATGAGTTCTCTTCTGAGTCTAGTGGCTGAGACTCCTCAACGGTACACTGCTTAACTAGCCACACCCCATGAGTTCCAGCCATGGAACCTTCCAGCTCCTCCCCTTCTGAGCCTGAGGCCCTTCGCTTCTCCACCCGGCCAGTCTTACCTGTCCATTTCTGTTGGGGATGGCACACTAGCTGACTGCGGGAGCCTTAATACCTGCTGACTGCTGACGCTGGTGCTCCCTGCCAACCTGGGCTGCCAAGTATCAGCCTCTCCTTATTGAACACTGCCGGGCACCCAGCGCTAAGGAAGAGTCCTTTGGCAGCCTGTGCTTAGCGAGCGCCTGCTGTGTGCGGGAACCATGCAGAGACTCTGCCTGTATCTTCCCGAGTTTCCTGTGGGCTGGGAGACACCTCTGGTTTGGAAATAAGAAAACTGAACCACGACGAAATGGCAGAGGAAAGATGGTGCCCCCAGTAAGTCAGGAGGCTGGACTGCACCGACCTCACTCTGAGTCAGAAGCATCCCCAGCCATTCTGTTTCCAAGGATATCCTGAGGTCAGGGGCCATGCGTGCCAGGCTCTTAGGAAGCCTAAGCTTTTTCTTCTTCCTATAGGAGCTGGGCTGAATTTGGCACTGGTGCTATATCCAACACACTGATGCTAGGGTCCCACATGGCCAGGCTGTTCTTCCACAGTTAACCCTTTCCTGCATGACCAAACCACAACTCCCCAACCATTTCCTTGCTTCCTCTTAGAGTCTTATTAATTAGAATGGGAAGGTCTGAGGAGGAACGAGGCACACAAAAGCTCTGAGGTTCCGTAAGCCCCTATTCCTCCCTTCTGGCTTTCCTTTCTCCTTTCTCCTGTATTACAGCACCAGGAAAGTAAGACCCAAGTATCCTTGAAATGATAGTAGCCAGTGAATACAAGGGGCAGAAAGGCTGAGGAGCAGACAGGGAGATGGGCATTTGATTTTACTCTATTTGAAAGCATAGGACAATTCATATTTTCATTATAGGAACGTTTCTGATTGATAGCATTTGTCATTCCATTTACTGGGCTTGCCTAAAAAAAGCTAAAAGATGTTACATATATTTAGACTTAGGATTGACCTAGGTTCATTACCTTGGCGTTGGTAATGTTCTTACTGCAGTGCCTTCCAAAGTGAAACTTGGACTCTCTGGAACTTGGTGTGACTTCTCCCCAAGCTTAACTGAAGGCACAATCATTTCTGAGCTACGTATTAATATGATACCCTAATTTAATTTTCCTTAAAAATTGCCTTTGAAAGTTAAAGCTAATTTGTAATTTCAAATAGCAAATATTATATATTCATTGTATGCAGTCCAAATACTTAAAGTAAGGCCAACGGAAGTCAAAGCATCTGTCATCACGCCCATTGGGAGGGATTCTTTTAAAGACAAATGTCATCAAGTCCTGTTTTTGTTTTTGTTTTCTCTATAACACACACACACACACACACACACACAAACACACTCAAATCAAACAAAACATGGATGATGGGAGCCTAGGAGCATCAATTCAGCCACGTTAGAGGCTGGATGGGGAAAACACGAGTTCAAGGCCCTACCTGAAGGGGATGGCTATTTTCTGGTTGTCAACTTGACTACATCGAGAATTAACTAAAACCTAAATGCTAAGCACACTTGTAAGGGTTTTTTTTTTTTTGTTTGTTTGTTTGTTTGTTTTTTTGTCTTAATTAAATCTTTTTAAGTGGGGAGATGACCTGCTTTTAATCCAAATCTTCTTAGACGGGAAGGGGAAGCAGATCTTTTGAGGTAGAGCCTCGCTTTTTGCCTGCCTGTCCGCCCCCTTTCCCCCACCCCCTCGGGCTGCCAAGTCCACCCCTTCACTTGCCTTAGAGACTACTTCTTCAGCATTCTGGTGACTATTGGAGGCCAGTTGAGACATCCAGCCTCACGGGCTGAACACTACTGGATTCCTGGAGCTTCCGTTGACAGGGACTAGATAGACTGTTGGATTAGCTGGACCACAGCCTACAAAGAATTCTGACCTGTATAGTTTATTCTGTCAGTTCTGTTCCTCTAGAGAACCCTCCCTAACCCACTGAATTACAAAGTGTGTTCATGACCAACCTGAGACTTTGTGTCAAAATGATAAGTAAAAAAGAGGGCTGCGGACATAGTTTATAGGAAGCCATTCACCTAGAATGCACCCTACATTCAATCTCCAATGTCACAAACCAAGCAAATCAGTTGCCAAGGTATTTGTATCCTGCACAGATAAAGAGTTCTTACATATCAACAAAAAGAACACAATTCCTCTTTTCAAAAGAGGTGTTTTATGGAAACACGAACAGCCCCATAGGTGTGTGAAATCCTACCATGAATTCAGAGAACTGGCAAAATACTTTGTGCAGAGCAAGGCCTTCCCTCATGTCCTATAGGATAGCTCAATCTTTTTGGAGAAAAATTTTGCTTCGTGAATATGCCCATGCTCTATGACCCAGCGATTTCGCTCTTCAATTTAAACTCTAGAGAAGACAGCCTGTTCCAAAAGGCACTTAACAGAAATGCTCAGAGCAGCACTGTAGCTCCTGGGAAAGAACCAGCAGCAGATCAATGCCCATTGACAGAACAGTAAAAGATAGGTGGAGGAATACTATATAGCGATGAGTATGAATTAATTATAGCTATGCCGGGCAACATAAGGGAAGCTCAGGATTGCAGTCTGAGTGGCAGAGGCAAGCAGAAAACACTTATGCCATCTACACAAACGCATCAGTTAAAACCATGCATTGTGAGGCTGCTTTGTGAGACCCCCCCCCCAGGAGTCAAAGCCACAATAACCAGTGATGGTGGATACAGGATGATGTGAGGTTTAAAAGCAACGATTCACAAATCTCACTGTCTTCTTCCGCGTGATGGGAGGATGCTGGTGCAGAATTAATTTCCGTCGGGCTCTTCTTTGTTCTTTTGTTCATTCTTCTTCCCCTCCCTCGCCCCACCTCTCTTTGAAGACACGATCTTATGTAGCCCACAGTCTGGTCTCAAACGTGTTGGTAGTTAAGGATTGTAGAGAGATTTTCTTACAAGCATCACCTGTCAATAAATAAAGCTTAGGACCAATGAGCTAAGGCAAGAAATAGGAGGTGGGACATCCAGCAGGGACAGAGAGAATTCTGGGAAATAGAGGAGATGGATGTAAGAAGACAAGGAGAGGGAACCAGCCATGTAGATGAACCCAGGTTAGAATTAGGGAATGATAAGTTAAGAGTTACTTGGAGAACAAGCCAAAGCTTATGTCTTACACATTTATTAGTAAACAGTTAGCCTTAGAGTGTTTATTTCTGGGAGTTAAGTGGTTGGGAAGAAAAACTCAATTTTACTTATACCTCTGGCTGACCTGAAATCCATTACGTGGACCACGATAGCCTCAAACTCACAGAGACCTGCCTTCCTCTCTCTTCCTTGACCTTCAATCAGCCTCCACCTCCCACGATTACAGACGATTACAGGTGTGCCTCACCATGCCTGGTTCTTTGTTCTTCTTTATAACGTTGATATTCTTTTAAAAAAAAAATAGTGAATTTTCACCTGAAGAAATTCGGATGGCCGAGAGGCACCTTAAGAAGTGCTCAACATCATTAGTCATTAGGGAAATGCAAATCAAACAACCCTGAGATTTCACCTTACACCAGCCAGAATGGCTAAGGTCAAAAACTCAGGAGACAGCAGGTGTTGGCGAGGATGTGGAGAAAGAGGAACACTCCTCCACTGCTGGTGGGGCTGTAAGATGGTACAACCACTTTGGAAATCAGTCTGGCGGTTCCTCAGAAAACTGGACATGACACTTCCGGAGGACCCTGCTATACCTCTCCTGGGCATATACCCAAAGGATTCCCCGGCATGCAATAAAGACACATGCTCCATTATGTTCATAGCAGCCTTATTTATAATAGCCAGAAGCTGGAAAGAACCCAGATGTCCCTCAAAGGAGGAATGGATACAGAAAATGTGGTATATTTACACAATGGAATACTACACAGCAATTAGAAACAATGAATTCACAAAATTTTTAGGCAAATGGTTTGATCTGGAAAATATCATCCTAAGTGAGGTAACCCAGTCACAAAAGAATACACATGGAATTCAGTCTCTGATAAGTGGATATTAATTAGCCCAAAAGCCCTGAATACCCAAGGCACAAATCACATAACAAATGACTCCCATGAAGAAGTATGGAGAAGGTCCTGATCCTGGAAAGGATTGATCTAGCATTGGAGGGGAATATAAGGACAGAGAAAAAAAGGAAGGAGGTGATTGGAGAATGGATGGAGAGAAGAAGGTTTATGGGACATATGGGGAGGGGGGATCCGGGAAAGGGGAAATCATTTGGAATGTAAACAAAGAATATAGAAAATAAAAATATTTAAAAAATATTATTTTCTGAGGCTAGGGAGATGGCTCAGTCGGTTAAGCCATGCCTAGAAAGCACAAGGACTCAAGCTGTATCCTCGGGACCCACGTGAGAAGGCTTGGTGTGACATCATGTGTTTGTGGTAGCAGCATTGGAGAGAGAGAGGCAGGAGGCAGGCAGACTCCTGAGCTCACAGACTAGCCAGCTCAGCTCATGCAGAAAGTTCCAGCACAGTGAGATATTTTGTTTCCAAACCAAAAACCAGACACAGAAAAGGAAAGACTCTCAAAGTCCTGGGCTGGCTTGGTCAGTTAAACACTTCCTCCAGAAGTGTGAAGACCCGCTTGAAGCCCAACACACAAGGAAAAGTCCGGGTGCTGAGTGCCTGGTATCTAGGGCTGAGAGGCCAATCTGGGGAGACCCTGTCACGAAAAGAATGAGGGAGCAGACAAATTTGACAGAAGTTTGTCAAACAAGAAAAGAAACAGAACAAAAGGAATGGTCACAACTTTTGTGTGATCTAATGTCTAAAGTAGCAGGAACTGAGCTAGGCTCCTCTCTCCATAACTTAGTAATCCACATACACTCTACTAGGAAGCCAGGAACAAAGTTTAGATTTATTTAGCATGCAAATTGGCACTATAACAAATACTAATTTCAATTACAGTTAAATGTTATAAGATCTCACAAAACTCAATAATGTAACTTTCTATTTATTTATTTATTTAGAGTCACGGTCTCAATATGTACTCCTCATTGTCCTAAAACTCATTATAAAGACCAAGCTGGTCTTGAACACGCAGAGATCCACTGGCCTCTGCCTTTTCAGTGCTGGGATTAAAGACATGTACCTGGGCCTGGCCTAACTTTTTTTTTTTAAATTAGAATTAACGAATCTCCCTATAATACATGGGTAAAGTACACTTTCTAGGCATGTGCTCTTTGAAACCACCACTCCTCCCCTGACTAGGACCCTGAATTTAAAATATCAGAAATAAGCCAGAGAGAAAAATCAGTCTTTAAATAGTTTTCTTCTAACACAGTTAAACTGTTTTTTGGGGGGAAGGCTATTGTTGTTATTTTTGTTGTTGTTTTTGTATCAGTCATGTTTGAGAAAAGTTTGTTTTAGCTTCTCAACTCATTACTGCTCATGGTGCTGAGTCCACAGATCCCTCTAGCCTTTTGAAGTCACCGTCACAGCAAGCTGGTCAGGCCAACTGCCTTTTTTTTTTTTTTTTTAAACCACGCCCCGTGTTTCTCCCAGGCCTACCTTGCCAGGGCTGTTCTTGGCAGTGGGGTGGGCCAAGCGAACGCTGTAGCCAAGTCACATGGCTCTTGATCTGGGAGTGGAGCCACAAATTGGCTGGATTCTTCTCCTGGGGATGATATTCATGTTCCACAGAGTCCGCAGAAGGCGGAGTGTCTCCGGGGCACCAGGACCCGGAACCTAAAACCCCTCTGAAGCTATTGCTTCCTCCGGAGTGTGGGCAGATCCCCGGGAGTTAGAAGATCCGATCCCAAATACTAGGTCTGAGATCAAAAGGAGGGTAGACAAGATCGTGAAAATAGCCATTGGTGGGACCGGTTGCATCCCACCCGTGAGGAAGAGAAGACACTCCCTCCCTCATGTTCCAGCCGTGGTTGGGGCGCACTACGCACATGTGCACACGCACCTGCACACACACAAAAGTGAGTGTAATTTAAAGATTCAAAAAAGGCAAATAGAAAATATAAAATAAGATGCTGGAAATAAATACAAAATTAGCAGTCGTACAAATGCAAACCAGCCCATCTGGTTCAAAAGAGAGATCATCTGAACTGAGAGACAGCCTGTTCATGAACCTGCACATCTGCAGGAGAACTAAGGGAAATAAAACCCAGATAAATACTAAGCTGGTAAAGGTGGCGGCACATGAATTACGTGAAATACACGTTAGGCACCAACATTCAGCATAAGAGGGTCATCATTAAATTAAAAAAGAAAGCAAGAAGATTGGCTGCATAATCTTGACTACCTGAATTCAATCTCTGAGACTCATGAATAGGAGACAGCCAGTTCCCATAAGTTGTCTTCTGCCCTCTGTGCAGAATTATTGCACGGGTGTCCCTACACACACACACACACACACACACACACACACACACCACACTAATGGGAATGTTAATAATAATTATTATAACAATTGCTAAGAAATTATAACAATGAATTTGCATGTACACAACAACATTGCCTCAAAAATAACCAAGGGAGGTAGACAAAAATAAATCATTCAGTTCCCCCAAAATGGTGGCCATTTTACACATCAGCCCAAAGCCAATAATAGCTATGAAGTATAAAATATATTGAAAAATTAGTAGCTTTAATATATTGAAAAATATAATACTATCATATAATATTACTATATAAAATATCATACTGCCCTATGGTAATATGTGCAGAATCTTGCCCCCAGACAGAGATGACAAATGACAAAGTGACAACCTAATCTGGTTGTTGCAGACAACAATCTGATGTGCAGTTCATGTATAGACTATTTTATATCATAATGCAGTGTGGCCAGAAATTTAAATACTAAAAAGATATTTTTAGGAAGTCGATCATTTTGAAAACTAAGGTTGGCACTGCAAGACAACAGGAGGGCTAGAGAAATGGCTCAATGGGTAAAGAGCTTGCTGTTCAAGAGGGCCGACCAGAGTTCAAATCCCTAGCACCCGCATAAAACTGGGTGGGCGTGGTGGCCATCTGCAATCCCAGTATACTGAAGGTAGAGCTGGAAATAGGAATCCCTGGAGCAAGTGGGCTAGCACAGGCTACCTGCAAGTGGGCTAGCACAGGCTACCTGAACCTGGAGCTTCAGGTTCAGCAAGAGACCTCACCTCTACACAGGGTAGAAAGTGATCCAGGAAGATTTCTGATTGCCATCCAAATTGGACCTCAATAAACATAGGCAATGTACTCGCACATGCCTGTGCACCCTACACGCATGCAAACATGCCTACACATACACACATACACGGAAAGAAAAAGATTTCCATAAAACATTTGAGTAGATGATTAACAGGAGATGGGAGTCAACTTTATAAAGCACTTTCTTCGAGAACTGCTTCTGCTATTGAACACACCATGCGTCTTTCATGTTAATAATTGTAGAGTCTCACGGCTGTTCTAATAATTCTATAAGTTTCATTGTGTCAAAGTACCACCATTTACTCACCAACCTATTCATGAGTGAGCATCTTGGATATGTGACAGACACCATGGCTGTCCCTTTATGCCCTTTCTCTTCAAGTTTTAAAAATTATCTCACATTTTGCATGTATGTACATATGTGTGCCACTTGCGTGCCTGGTGAGAAGGCAGCAGAATATGTCAGGGTACCCTTTGGGAACTGGAATCAGGGAACTGGACATACTGTGGGTGCTGGGAATTGAACCTGGGTCTTCTGGAAGAGCTGCAAATGCTCTTAGTCACAGCCTATTAGCATCTCTGAAAATGGGTCTGGAACCAAACTGTCCCTAAAACATTCACGTTTGCCGCCAATAAGCAGAAAAGTTTGGAGTAGGCAGGAAGTGAATCATCTCGCTAAGGAACCGGTATGATATTTTGTAGAATATTATACTACATATGCCCAAGCATTAGGTTACATTAAAATAACTTTGTTTGCATGTAAACATCTACTTTTGCAAGCCTCCAGGACAGATATCCAATGACAGGGCTTGCAAAGAGGGAGGCAGTCCCCAGACTCCTCTACTGCGTGGAATGGACCGCTGGAATTGGGAGCTGGATCGATGTGACTCAATGATTAATGTAGCGGGCGCCCTCCTTTCTGCTCCACTCAGAAAGCGCTGCTTAAGCCCTCGGGATCCATAAGTACCTCATTTCTTAAGAAACTATAGTGAGATACAGGGAAGGCAAGGCTTCACAAAGCAATTAGAGGGAGGGCAGTTTAATCCATCCTCCTCTGATTGAAAAGCAGCTTCAACCAAGGTATTGCCCGTGAAAATAAACTTTAATCTGCAAAAGGGTTTGCCGGAAAATTTGATCAAACAGGGAAAGAGGAGGGATAAATTAAAATAGCCATTAAGCATTCACTTTCTGCCCTTCTGGTTTGTTATCCTTTCCGTATATCGAGTCCAATAGCAGAGAAGTGCAGAAAGAAGTGTATTTTGGATACTTTTTAGTCTGCCTAAGCCGAGCTCGGGCAGTGTGAGCATTTCCCTTTTTCTCAGTTTATAGCTGACATGAAGTGAGATGAAGGACTTCTGATCTACGCTCTTCTCTTTAGAATTAGGTGAGTCTTTTAGAACTGGAATCCTGGTAGGAAAAAGCTTCAGAGTATGAACTGGGGCCAGTGAGATGGCTCGGTGGGTCGGGGGGCTTGCGACCAAGACTACTGAGCTCAATGCCAGGTGCCACATGGGAGGAGAGAATGAGTTAATTGTCCTCTAGCCTCCATTTGTCCCACCACCCCAGAATACACAAACAACGTGATTTTAAAAAGGAAGGGGGGTGTCTTCTTCCACCCTCTGCCTTCCCCTTTCTGTCACCAACGGCTACAGTGTGATGAGAAAGTATTGCATGTAATTATGGCTTTTGGAAACTAGTTTATAAAAGCACATTAACTCTGTTTTACTGGAAAGCCACTCGGGCCCTCAGACATGGTGATGTCACTGTCCTCAAACATCTCCACCCTTTCAGACACCTTCATCCCTGTGTCTGTCTGTCCAGTACTGTAGAGTGACTCTACACCCGAGGTGCCACCGGGTAAAACGTGAGCTCAGGCTTGTTCTTGTGATCTTGTAAAAGCAAGAACATTACATTGTGGTGTTCTGAGGATCTGGGTGTTCGCTGGAAAATACTGGACGCAGTTAAAAGGATTTTCAGTATTGGCTGTAAATTGTCACAAAAATAATAATAATAATAATAATAACAACAAACACATGAACAAAGAAACAAGAACAATAATCAAACTAAAAGAAATCATTTAGAGCGGAATGATATACAAAGAAAAAGCACACTTCCCATTCTCCGGTTTTCTGGTAAAATAGTTATTTTGCAAACTACCGCATTCACACCACTCGTGCAGACAGCCAACATCTCTCAGAACCCAGTTTCTCTCATCCTCTCAAGACACAAACACACATGCACCACAACACGCAACAGGCCCAGACCCTGAAGAGAACTTTCTTCTGGCTCTCTGCTGTTTACAAATATACCAATGATCGTTGCCGATCAGGTGTGTGGAAACCACAGGAGAAGTCTGTAAATGGCACTGGAAAAAAAATCAAAAGGTTGTGTTATTTAAATCTAAAAGTAAGATTCATGTGTTAAAGTTTAATACATGCGGCCAAATGGCTCTCTAGAAAGGTTGCCTCAACCCACAGACCTACTGATGGTACCTGGGAGGGCAGATTGCCAGCCCCCCACAAATGTTTTTATTCTTGCTAACAGGAAAGAGAAAAAGTCAAGTCTCAGTTTCAGAAAGTTTCATTTCTCCCTTTAAGGATGAGCTTTAATGTTATGGTCTCTAAGCATTGGCTAATTATTCTTCTATAGACAAAGCTATTATTATCATGATTTTTTTTTTTTTTGAGGTAAGTTCTCGTGTGTCTCCAGCTGAGCTTCAAGTTCTCCATGTAGCTCAGGATGACCCTGGACTTCTGATCCTCCTGCTTGTAGCCCTGAGAAATGAGATTATAGGCAAGGACTACCACGCCTAGTTTTATGGGATGCTAGTGCCAAAGCTAAGGTTTCCTGGGTATAGTCAAGCACTCTGCCCTCTGAGGGATAGTCTCCAACCCTCCCCCCCCCCCCCCAGTGCTATTTTGAAATTGACTGGTTTACCTTTTTATTATATAAATTTACTTTATAGGAACATTTGGTTATTAATGAAAGAATGCCATGTCGTAGGTATGAAAATGATTTTTTAAAAGAATGTATAATAAATATCCTACTTACAGGAATGGCCCTGTTTTTACAAGTAGACTCTTCATACGAGATAAATTTGATTTAAGGTCATTTCTATTTAAGGCTCTCATTAGAGAAACTGGATTTAATAAAATTTCCCAAAGAAAGTGCATTCTTCGATCTGATTTAATCCTAAGATAGTTGTTCGATGTAATTTTAATGCATGGTTATTATCTTGAAGACAAATTTGTATTTCATGAAAGAACAAAATTAGAAAAGAACCACGAAGAGTCGAAGAATAATGGAGACCATCTTCCTATCTTCTAAAACCTTAGGAATAACAGTAAGGTAACATGAGGCATAGAACACTCGTGGGGACCCCACGCTTAGCTCAGAACTTTACCTTTCATTTCTCTGTCGTATCTTTTGGTTGTTTCCATTACAATGTTCTTTTTGGAGAACTTTTTTCCAAATCCTTCTGCTTCATAGACAGTCACTTCCCAAATTATCTTACTGACTCTCTGACTTTGCATTGTCAAGGCTTCCTGGCTGTTTGCTGATTTCATATAAAGGCTTTTAGCAACCTCAGATCATTCAGAAACCTGGATCGGTAGCGGAGTTTTATCTTATTTGTTTATTTTTGCAGTCTTAAGGGATCAAACGCAGCA
Organism: Apodemus sylvaticus; assembly: GCF_947179515.1. Lineage (NCBI taxonomy): Eukaryota > Metazoa > Chordata > Mammalia > Rodentia > Muridae > Apodemus > Apodemus sylvaticus. Next base: position 39,112,304 of record NC_067494.1, on the reverse strand, counting down.
GCTCACGTGCTGCATTTTAATCTTACTTGATAACTGACATTCATTCAAGTGTTTCCTTTGAAGTAGCAGGAGTGGAAAGATTAGCATTGATGGTGCTGGCTGAAGTACTCAGTGCTGGGTTTTATGTAAAACTTGAAATTATTTAATTCTTCTAAGTCTCAGTGCATCTTGCCTGTATTAGGTAATGTTCTTGTTGCTGTGATAAATATCCAATAAAAGCCAACTCAAGGAATAAAGAGTTCATTTTGGCTCATGGTTTGAGGGTACAGTCCTTCGTGGCAAAGAAGGCATGGCAGGAGGATCGTGGGTGGCTGTCACAGGCATTCACAGCCAGGAAGCAGAAGAGCGCAGCTGCAGGTGCAGTGCACGCTGGCGCTCCACTCACTGTATCTGTTTTATTCAGGTCATACGGAAGCCTTGAGAAAGCGCCACCTACATACAGGCTGGGTCTTCCGTTCTCAGCGTATTATTTATCTTTCTGTTGCTGTGACAAAATACCACGACCAAGCTTACTTATAGACTCTATTTGGTCTTGGGATTCTAGGAGGGTAAGAGTTCATCACAGTGGGGTAGCACAGCAGTACAAGGCAGGCACCGTGGGACAGATGGGAGACTGAGAGGCTACACACTTAACTACAGGCACGATACAGAGAAAGCCAGTGACAAGGAAGTGGTTGAAGTGATTCAAGGTTTCCAATGTCAAAGCCTGCCCCGAGTGAGGTACAGGCCTTTCAAATCCTCCTGCACTCAGTTAAACCTCTCCAGAAACACCCCCAGGGACATCCTCAGAGGTGTGTCTCCTAGGTGATTTCAAATCCAAGCAAGTTGAAAAGGAAGCTTAACCATCTCAGCTTTATTATTGAAGTAGTTCCCACAGGGAGGTGTTGGTGCATATCTTTTAATTCCAGTGCTCAGGAGGAAGGGGGGGGGGGGGCAGATCTCTGAGTCTGAAGCCAGCCTGGTCTACAGAATGAGTTCCAGGACAGCCAGGGCTACACAGAGGAATAGTGTCTTCGGGATCAGGGTGTGGAGGGAGAAAGAAAAGAGAAGAGGAGAGGAGAGAGAAGAGGAGAGGAGAGAGAAGAGAAGAGAAAAAAAGAAAAGAAAAGAAAAGAAAAGAAAAGAAAAGAAAAGAAAAGAAAAGAAAAGAAAAGAAAAGAGTTCCTAATATTCTATGAATGTGTGGCTCTGGTAGCTTCATGTCTTTTAGCTTCTTGGTTTTGTTAAAATTCATCAACTGGCTAATCAGTTGACAAAACTTAAGAAATAAACTCTTTAATCCAGCACTTGGGAGGCAGAGGCAGGCAGATTTCTAAATTCAAGGCCAGCCCAGTCTACAGAGAGAGTTCCAGGACAGCCAGAGCTACACAAGCTACACAGAGAAACCCTGTCTCAAAAGAAAGAAAGAAAGAAAGAAAGAAAGAAAGAAAGAAAGAAAGAAAGAAAGAAAGAAAGAAAGAAAGAAAGAAAGAAAGAAAGGAAGGAAGGAAGGAAGGAAGGAAGGAAGGAAGGAAGGAAGGAAGGAAGGAAGGAAAGGAAGGAAGAGAAAAAGAAAAGAAAGAAAGAAAGAAGGAAACTCTTTAAAGAGACTGTGCACAAATGGATGACTAAATCAAGTCTGATATATCTAAATTGAGAAAGGGCAACTGAGTTATTTGCAATTTTAGTTTATTTTTAAGTGAAGAAAGTTCAAGACATCATCTCATATTTCCAGGTAAGTTAATTATGAGAAATTGTTGTCTTATTAACTCTTTTCCCTTTTCATATTTTTTTTGCTTCTGCAACACAAACCACTGCAATTGGCTGCATTTCTTTAAAAGCATATGAGCATCCATTTGCATACCTGCATGTTGGTGGTGTGTGTGTATGCGTGTTCACAGGCGTGTAGGTGCGTATGTGTGTGCACACTTGTGGAGGCTGGAAATTGATATCAGGTGTCTTCCCCCACCGCCCTCCACTTTATTTACTGAGGCAGAGTCTTTCAGTTGACCCCAAAGCTTGCCGGTTAGCTAGTCTATGGAGACATCTCGCCTTGGTGATCTCAGCTCTGCCCTCCAAGTCCTGGGATTACAGGTGGCCACTATGTCTCCCTGGCTTTATGTAGTTCTATGGGTCTGACTTGAATGCTGCCCCTCAATGTTTTGGTAACAAACTCCAACTACTGAGCCATCTCCCCCAGCCTTATTTCTTGTTTGTTTGAGACCAGACTAACCTAACTCCTGCTTCTCCTACTTTTATCTCCTTGGTGTAGAGATTCCAAGCCTGCACCACTTCCACACCAGGCTTTGGTTTTGTTTCTAAGGGAAAGGGGAAAACAGGCTTTTAGGTTCAAGGATTATTTACCAAGGACAATGAATAGCTCCTTCCATTCATTAGGTAAATAGTTATTTAGCACCTGTTTTAACATTAACATTTCAGTTATTAGCATAAAAATAGAATAAAAAACATTGGAAACCACAAGTGGCTGAAGGCAAAACTGCTTCACAAACCCAAACCTAGCAAGCAAGCAACCAAAAAGGGGGAAAAGAAAAGAAAAGCATTTGAGATCAGAAGGAGGTGATACCAGCCTTTCCAAAAACCTCCTTTTTTTGTTTGTTTGTTTTTGTTTTTTGGATTTTGTTTTTTCGAGACAGGGTTTCACTGTGTAGCCCTGGCTGTCCTGGAACTCACTCTGTAGACCAGGCTGGCCTCAAACTCAGAAATCCGTCTGCCTCTGCCTACCAGAGTGCTGGGATTACAGGCGTCCACCACCACCGCCCTGCCCAAAAACCTCCTTATTCGTTGAACTTTGACATTGCTGCGAACTTCAAACCAAAGGAGGTTTAAACCTTGAGGTTTCTGTCTATCCCCTAACTCACTGTTACACATGAATCAAGAGTATAGTCAATATGTTATTACAGATTCTCTGTATTTTATAAACTGTTCTACTTTATGTTTTAATTTGTGTATAAAAAATAAAGGTAGTTTGGGGAGGAGGGAAATACCAGGCCAAGTAATTTAGTGAGGAACTATATTTTAAATAGGATCCTCTTGGCCAGTGACTTCCACATTCTAGACCCTTCCTTTACTACATTCTGGGATAAGATAAGATAAAGGTTCCTTCCCAGTTGCTCTGCTCTACCGGGCTTGGGCGAAGGGCACCTGGCAAAGAAACTCACCTTGGAGAACATTCTGGAAGAAGAATGGAAAGTTTCCAGGAAAGCTAATGCTGCAGAGGGCACAAGGAAGGTGGCCCCCTGATGGCCAGGTCCCAGAGGGAGGGAAGGCCTAAGACAGCCATTCTCAACCTGTGGGTCCTGTCCCCACAGGGGTCAGATATCAGATGTTTACATTATGATTTATAACCAACAGAACTATAGCTGTGAAGTAGTGACAAAATGATATTATGCTTTGTGTGTGTGGGGGGTCACCACTACATGAGGGCTGCAGCCTTAGGAAAGATGAGCATGGTTTAGGGGTGACTTTGTGTATCGTGGAACCTGGCCTCGGGGATCTGTCATCACCTCCTGTAAACCTTCAAGGAAGTGGATGGACTGGATTTCCTGCAGAAGCCAGTGAATAACCAGGACTGATATCAGTCCTACATAAATCTAAGTGCATCAAAAAGACAGCAGACACCTCAGGGACACCCTTCCTGTACCCTGGGAAGGAAACAAGGGAGAGGATCTGTTGCCAAATGCCAAGCGTTCGGGCTTAAGGACAGAATGGTCAAATAGTTTTAAAAGCAATCACCTTTTTATCTGGTCGGGGTGAAGCTCAGTGTCGGGGTGCTCAGCTGACAAGTGTGACTCTGGGTCTGATCCCCATCATAGCACATTTCCCTCAACACCCATGCTCCTGTGCATGTACACACATGCACATGCCTGTGCATGCATACACATAGGCTCGAACACAGGCAAACCCACACAGGCTTACACAGGCACAGACACACACACAAACACAGACACACACACACTTACATACACACACACACACACACATATACAACACACACACACACACACATGTAAACCCACACAGGCTTACACAGGCACACACACACATGCAAACCCACACAGGCTTACACAGTCACAGACACACATACACACACACACACACACACACACACATGCTCACACACACACAGGCTAACACAAACAGACAGACAGACACACACACACACTATTTTTCCTTTCAAAAAAAAAGTTATAAAGCTGGTTTATGGTAGTGCGTGCCTTTAATCCCAGCACTTGGGAGGCAGAAGCAGAAGCAGAAGCAGAAGCAGAAGCAGAAGCAGAAGCAGAAGCAGAAGCAGAAACAGAGGCTGGCAGACCTCTGTGAGTTCAAGACCAGCCCGGTCTAAAGAGTGAGTTCCAGGACAGTATAGGCTATAGGCTACAGAGAAAACCTATCTTGAAAAAAGTGTTCCCATTTTGGTTTTATTTAATTAAGAAATTTTAATTTTTCTCTTTCTCTTCTCCCCCCCCCCCCCCCCCCCGCCCTCAATCTCTCTGTGCTACAATGTGTACAGTTGCTCTCAGAGAGTGAGAAGTGCCAGGAGTGTTGAATTCCTCGGAACTGGAGTTACAGACTGCCCTGTGAGCTATCAGTCAGTGCCGGGAAGAGAACTCAGGTCCTTTAGAAGAATAGTAAGTGCTCTTAACCACTGAGCCATTCCTCTAGCATACATACATCTAAAGGGAGGGTGTGGTGAGCTTTTCTACTGATGCTCTCTACCACTCTCCAAGTATTAAATTGGGACTATTTAAACCAGTTTTTTTTTCTTCAGACAATGAAACAACATGTGTAATTTGACATATATAGTACTTTTCTGGAGAGCACGAGAGTCCAAGTCTGATCACCAGAGGTCAAGCCAAAAAGCTGGTCATGAAGCCAGGCGAAGGCAGAGGCAGGCGGATTTCTGAGTTCGAGGCCAGCCTGGTCTACAGAGTGAGTTCCAGGACAGCCAGGGCTACACTGAGAAACCCTGTCTCGATAAAACAAAACAAAACAAAAAAAGCTGGTCATGGTGGCTCACTTGTAATCCCAGTGCTTGGGAGGTCGACACAGGTTTGCTGGTGGTCAATCAGCACGGCCTACGTGTTGAGTTCCAAGCTAGTGAGAGACCTTAGAGTGGGGGAGGGGAGGATTGAAAGAGGTGGATCATACCTGTCTATAGTTAGGGGTTCATTGCTGTGGAGAGACACCAGGACCAAGGCAACTCTTATAAAGGGCAACATTTAATCGGGGCTGGCTTACAGTTTCAGAGGCTCAGTCCATTGTCATCATGGTAGAAAGCGTGGCAGCATCCAGGCAGACACACTGTTCTAGAAGGAACTTGTGTTCTACATCTTGATCTAAAGGCAGCCAGGAGGAGACTGGATCCCTCAGTTGGCCAGGAGAGGCTCTCTTTCCACACTGGGCGGAGCTTGAGCATAGAGCCACTCCTACACTGATATACTTCCTTCAACAAGCCACACCCACTCCAAGGCCACACCCACCCCGAGGCCACACCTCCAATAGTACTACTTTCTCAGCGAAGGATATTCAAACCAGCACAGTGAATAAGGATGTTTGAGTTTGAGGTTATCCTCTGCCCTACACACTCAGGAACACCCCCCCACACCCCCCCCAACACCTTTATTTGCACACATGAGCACGCACACACGAGCACGCAAACACATGTGCGAGTCTAACGGGAGGACGCTATTTTCAAGCTCCTCAGCCCTCTCAGAGGCAGTAATTTTCCACTGAAAGGCTGTATCCACTAGGCGCACTTGAGTGAAGTCTCCTCACTCCGCAAGGGAAGTAGAAGGCACTTGGCAAGGAATTTCTGACACCAGCCGTGTTTTTTCATTTACATATCATGAGGTGATTTGCATACTAGTTAAGTGAAGGGTGCTGCAGATGCATTTTTCATTTACATTACCGAGAGGAGGAAATTAGAAGAAGGCAGGATGTATGTAAAAGCACTTCATAAAGTACTCTCCGAATGTAGTCTCTGTAGTAGCAAAATCAGCCAGAAGCTGGGGGCGAAAATCGTATTCTCAGGAAGAGCGGCGAGGCACAGGAAAATGACTTATAAAAGCGGCATTGTAAATTACCAGATAAGATGCTGCACTACATATCTCACCGTTTGATCTTATATACATTAAGGTGAAGAGATCTCTTAGGTTACAGCCGGGTGTGGTGTTGAATGCCTTTAAGGAGGCTGACTCAGGGGGATCTCTGTGAGTTCAAGGCCAGCGGGTCTTTACCGTGAGCTCAAGGCCAGCCTGGTCTTCACAGTGAATTCTAGGTCAGCTGGGGTATATAGTGAGACCCTGTCACAAAAAAGGAGGAGAAGGAGGAGATAGTAGAGAAGGAAGGTATAGATATAGATATAGATATAGATATAGATATAGATATAGATATATACAGATACAGATAGTTATAGATAGATAGTAGATAGATAGATAGATAGTAGATATATAGATATAGATATATAGATATAGATATATAACTTGTGTCAGGGCAGCATCCGTGTGCCACAGCTCACATCTAGAGTTACAAGGACAGCTTATGGGAGTCTATTCTTTCCTAACTTATGGGTCCCAGGGATTAAACTCAGACTGTCAGCCTTGTTGGTTTAAGTGCCTCTGCCCTTTGAGCCATTTCACCAGCCCCAGGATTGTTGAACGCCCCAAACAGAACACCAGATATTTACTTCTTTTTGTTTTTCTTGCTTTAGAATAAGAGTATCTTATTCGTTTAAAATTTTTTTAAATTGTATCTATTTCATAGGTGTGTGCATGCATGCACCTGCACTGTGGCTGACGAGTGGAGAGTAGAAGATAGCTTCCCAGAGCTGGTTCTCTCTATCCACCGTGTGGGTCTCAGGGATGGGATTTAGGCAGTCGCTCTTGCTTGGTGGCCAGCATCTCGACACACTGAGCCATCTCTCAGGCCCCAGCGTCATTGTGTTTATTCAACATTTAGATTCCTGTATCCTATTATAGATAAAAAGTATCATTGGGTTCCTTTTTGAATAGCACCCCCCTTTCCTTTTCCGCTATTGGGATGATGTTGGCCTTCTCAGTCAGCCTTCCTCGTCCTCATCTACATTCTTACTCTTCCCTTATTTCCTCTATCCTTCCCCATGGGTCATTTCTCCCTTAGCTTAGAAAATCATGGGTGATTTCTCCTTATGTTTCTCTCTTAGCATCAGATACACTGTTTTCCCTCTGCCTTGAGACCTTCAGGAGCACATTTCCATTTCTAGACCCTTGTTTCTCTTCCAATATGCCTGCCCTTTATCTCCATTCTGACTTCAGGATGCTTTCACATCTTCATAAAATATTCTTTACGCATCCTAAGTGAGACCATTTTCGGACGTTAACTCCTTAGCATTTTCCCCCCCATAGCTCTTTATCATGGTAGTCACAGTCCCACGAGCTTGATAGTGTGGTGCTGTTGTCACTGAGTGTTCATCTTCAGGGGTTCTTGAGGGAGGACTATGCAGCGGACTGATGTGTACCCTGCTCCCTGTTCATATGGTGAAGCCTGGGGTGGTTATTTTTAATGCCTTGACTTGACAGCGCCATGGGATGCCCGGAAGGATGGTCTTACACAGGATGTACCTGTGAGGGTTTCCAGGAGAGAGTAGATTTGGACTGTGTCTTAGTCAGGGTTTCTATTCCTGCACAAACAAACATCATGACCAAGAAGCAAGTTGGGGAGGAAAGGGTTTATTTAGCTCACAGTTCTGCATTGCTGTTCATCACTAAAGGAAGTCGGGACTGGAACTCAAGCAGGTCAGGAAGCAGGAACTGATGCAGAAGCCATGGAGGGATGTTCCTTACTGGCTTGCTTCCCCTGACTTGCTCAGCCTGCTCTCTTATAGAACCCAAGAGCACCAGCCCAGGGATGGCACCACCCACAAGGGCCCCCACCCTTGATCACTAATTGAGAAAATGCCCCACAGCTGGATCTCATGGAGGCACCTTCCCAACTGAAGCTCCTTTCTCTATGATAACTCCAACCTGTGTCAAGTTGACATACAAAACCAGCCAGTACAGACTGGTTGATGGGCAATGCAGATGACCCTGAGACTACCATGAGATAGTCTATAAGCCTGGGGGAGAGTCTTCAGGAGGAACACCATGATCTTAGCATTCCTAGCTTCCGGGAAAACTGAAGAAATTGATTTCCATTGTTTAAGTAACCCAGCCAGTGCCAGTTCCCCTTTTCCTTGTTGTGGCCCAAATACTTGACAAGGAACAACTTGGGGAGGTAAAGGCTCATTCCAACCCTCAGTGTGAAGTGATACAGCCCATCATGACAGAGGAGCGCTGAGGGAGCTGTCGCGTGGCATTACCTGTCAGATCGCAGATTCAGGGTGCTGGGTCCTGCTTCACATTCTTCTTTGGTTCAGTCAGGGCCCCAGCCCACAGAATGTTGTTGCCACCTACGTTCAGGGGGACTCTTCCCTTTTCAGCAAAAATCTTTCTGGAAACATGCTCAAGGACACACCCAGAGATGTGTTTCCATGGTGACTACATCCAGTCAGGCTGGTGATGAAGATGAACCATCATACAGTCTACGGTGTAATTTTATATATATATATAATAAACGCTAGAAAATTAAGACGGTTTTTGACCCTGAAGCGTGTATTTATATCTGTTAGATCTTTCAGGGCTTCAAAGCTTTTGTATCTATTTTTACCCAATTTTTATGTTAATTTACTTACACCGAGTCGTTTTCTAAGAAAATGGAGGTAGGGTTGACTTTCCGAGCAAAGAGTATTAAGGCAATCCAATGATCACGTGACCCACAGCGGTGCCGAGCCTTTTCTTCAGCTGTGCGCATTTCAAGGCTCACTTGCTCTTCCTCACTGACCGACTCCCAGCAACGGGGTTTCTCTGGCTCTGCTACAGCTTCTGAGCTTTATGGGGTGTGGGGGTGGTTGGTTGAGTGATTCTAAGATCTCATCTACCCCAGGGTGTGTCTGGTTCCCGCCATCCTCCACAAGGTCTTTTATCCCCCACAGATGCCTAGAACATCAGCCCTCATCTTCAGCTTCTATTTTTTAGCTGGTTTCTGCTAACTGGAGAGCCGGAGAGGTGTAGGAGGAGGGGGTCTCTTCTCAAGTTGAATCTGAAACATGGGAGAGAGGAAATTTTTTTTTAATTAGACATTAGAAGCTACATTGCGGTTGTGAAGGAGGCCAAGGAAATCACCGAGTTATAGAGCTGGAGATGTAGCTCAGTACAGCGCGTGCCTCGTGCACAGGAGGCCCTGAGTCTGATCGCCAGCACCCCACAAACTGGGTACGAAGCTACAAACCTGTAAACTCTGGACTTGGGACATGGAAGTAGAAGATCACAGCTGCGTGATTACATAGTCAGTTCAGGGACAGCCTTGGCTCCACGTGGCTGTATTTCAAAATATATAAGTAGATAAACAAATACCATGCTAGTAGTTAATTAATAAACTACTGTGACTATGCACATAGTGATGATCTATAGCTGTTACATATCCAAAGAAGGACAAACACATGATACATAGAGAGCTTGAGAAAGATAGGTCGATATATTTGAGTTATGTACATTTACGTATGTGATGCACATACTGTCCACACATCTATGAATTACTTTCTTGTCATAGTTGGGCGGAATTTATTTGCTTCATGTTTCTATTCTTCCCATACATGTAACCGGGTGAATGAAAATAAATGATCATCTGTAATGGCCCCAAATCTAGAGTCTTTAGTGTGCAGTCAAGTTTCTCAAACTCATTTCCCTCTTGTAAAGGCTCTCCCAACTCAAATGAATTCTTCATTACCTAGAATTCGGTGTCCCTCCACCCCTCTGGCTCTCTGAAGTTTGATTATGATGAATGTATTCAGGAGCCCAGATCCCCACACTTCCTGCTGAAGGGGGTCAGGCGACCTCGCCAGCGTGGAAGCATCAGTAAATAAGTATGACTTGGGTCCAGCCAGAATGGAGGAGAAACACACAATGTGATGTACGGCCACTCCGTAGTCTCTTCAGCCAGGCCTGGGAGAGTGATCTCTCATAAGATGACGTAGGGAAGAGGGTTTTTTTTTTTTTGTTTTTGTTTTGTTTTCATTTGTTTGTTTGCTTATCTTTTGAAGAGATTATTCCCATGTTTTCTGTAGCCATCACGTAACCACAGCTATAGGAAGGAAGCTGAAGGAGACCATGAATGAACTACCAATAGAAAGCAGATGTCTGTCTCACCACTCTCCCCAGTTCTAGCCTCCCCCTGGCCAGCGATTCAAGGTGACATTTTAGCCAGATATTATGATATAGATGTATTATACCAACAGTGGAGAGACTGAGGGTTACCACCACCACCACCACCACCACCACTACCACCAAACTATTCTGAACCTGCAGCTGGAACATCTTCTGGGCATTTCTTGAATATAGGCTCTTGGGCTCCATGACACAACGTGCTGAGCCAGAGCCTAGAACTGTTTCAGGACCTGGAGAGTCCAGGCACACTGGAGTTTGGGAAGCCACGGTCTAGATGGCTCTTGTGGTACACACCCGTTGATGTGCTTATAAAAGGTTAGAAAGGTAAAAAAGATATATTCTATGGGCTTGTGGTGAGGTGTGGGGGAAGGGGGCACCTCAGCAGGCCCATGCCGTGGCATCCCTTCCCCCTGAGGGACCAGACACACAACTGTATAGTATAGAATAGCGTTTATTCGGGGCATGGGGAGGAGGGTTAAGAGGGTAATTAGAGGCAGAGAAAGGCAGAGAGAAGGAGAGAGTAGAGAAGTAGAGGTGGCCACGACCACGTGGAGAGAGAGGGAAAAGGGGAATGAGGGAGGGAGGGGGAAGGGAAGAGCCAGAGAGGGCAAGAGAGAAGCAAGCAGGAAGCAGGAGTAAGAGAGAGAGGAGGGGCAAGCAAGTCCCTTTTATAGTGGGCCAGGCCTACCTGGCTGTTGCCAGGTAACTGTGGGGCGGGGCATACCTGGCTGTTGCCAGGCAACAGTGGGGTGGAGTTCAGAGAGAATGCTAACTAACATCCACAATTCCAGTGTTCAGGAGGCAGAGGCAGGAGGATTGGGAATTTGAAGCCCTGTAGTGAGAAATGGAAAAAGGGAAAGAAAAATGTCCAGTGTCGAGTATTATCATCTTCACCCGGTACAGTTCATGTTAACATTGACCCTTGGATTCATTAACATTACCTGAAGAAGAAGAAGAAGAAGACTTTCCACTGTCCCACCCAGCCAGAGATATATATATATATATATATATATATATATATATATATATATATATATATATATCGCCATATCTATAATTATATATAATAATAATAGATAATTGATATATTAATTAGTATTAATAAATTATATATATATGAATGTTATATAAACAGCATGGCACTTAGCATGCTGTTATCAAGAACCACAGGTGGATCTTGCTCTCCACATTTAGTGTATTTTTAAGTCTATAAATGAGCCAGGGATGCTGTTTCCACTCAATCTGGCAGGAATATAGTCGCCCTTCCAATCTCTACGTTAGAAGCAAGGCACAGTCTCCTTTCAGGTTAATGGCTCCTCTCATCAAACCGTCCTCCTCTGGTGATCAAGCTCTACACGCCTAGTTCTTTTTCTATAACCCATCTTCTTTGCTGTGATTATTCGTCGTCCTAATATTAACAGCAATTAGACTCACCTCGAGGTGCGTCACGCCGAGTCAATCTTCCACTGTCAAAGCAGGGCGATCTTAGTTTTGCCTGAGTAACGAACTCTGACAACCAAAGCAAAGTGTGGGCAGAAGAGAATCAGCAACAAAGCATCGTGCACACAGATGTCCCCGACATCTTGGTGGCTTCTGTCTCTTCTCAACCCATGGGAGTGATGGCATTCATTCCTCTGGAATTGGCAGGGACTGTGGCCTTGTCTTAAATATTTCTCTGGAAAGTTTGAAAGGAAAACTCCTTAAAAGCCACCGAAACATCAGCATTCTCTTTATAAATCTAATCTATTTAATTTTATTGGAAAACATTTACATAGCTCATCAACAGACTCCCTAGTATTGAGTAATATTTAGCATGCTGTAATCACAGGAAAGAGAGATTTAGATTAAATGCTGGGGTTTTTTTTTTATTACTATTCAATCATCATAAGTTGTTCCACTTTTTATCCTTTTAGTCAACAGATTTCAAAGGAGGGAAACTATCTTCATTTGCAAGCATACCTGTATTTATCTCCTATTATATTTTCCATTAGTGTCTCCATGAGATTTATTCCTGGTGATTTTCAGTAAAGTAAATGTGAATCTGCTCATGCCAGATGCTAATAACAGAGACGAATGTATCCTATCTCTCAGGAATGCTACAAGAATAAATTAGGTAATATTTACAGGGGAATTTGACCATGCTAGAGGTAGTGTAGAGATGAAATGTTTTCTAAAATAATATTTAGAGAACAACGGTTGCAAAAAGTACTGTTCAGTTTTAGCCACACCGACTCCACTGTACCAAGGTGTGCTGTGAAGGAACTCCTAGGGGCTTTGCTGGATAAACATCACATCCGACAGTCAGAGCCAGGCCCGGGTGAGTTCAGCTCAGGCATCAGTTTCAATGTGCAAAAATGGGCTCTTCTCTTCTCTCTGTATATTTACATGCATGAAACTTGGCTTGCATATGTTCCGTCCGCCATCAGAATTGTCTTAGGCCTCTTTCTGGATTTGATGGTGCATGTGGATTATAGGCCAGGAGGGTGCACAGCTTTAAATTTGTTAATATATAAATAGTTAAACTACCTCCCTGTCTATCTGTCTGTGAGCATACATGAGTGTATGTTTGTGTACACACACCTGTGTGGAGCCTAAAAGTTCCTCCCCCTCTCCCCAAAGACCTGATCTCTCATTGGACTGGAGCTCAGGGCGTTGGGTAGCATGGTTGGCCAGCAAGCTACGGATCTGCCTGTCTCCCTCTCCCAAGGGCTGGGACTATAAACACAAACCGTCACGTCAAGCTTTCTTATTTTTTAAATCTGAGGGCTAGTCTCAGGCCCTTATGCTTGTAAAGCAGGCACTATACTGAGCCGTGTCCCCAGGCCCATGTGACATTTGGATCATCCAGAACCAAACTGTAGCTTTTAGAGGGACAGTAGACAAAAGAGGATCATAGTTATTCCATATTGAAGGCCACAGCACCCGATAGAAATAGGTTAGTTATCAGTTACAGTCGTAGCACTCTTTGTAGGACACAGGGAAATCTCCTGCTCCCATACAATTTTCAAACATCCTTCTATGCTGGCCCAGTGCACAACTCTATGTCTTGTGTCAAGAAAGTGGTGTTATATTCATTATAATAGGCAAGAGTAATATACATATACATATACATACACATACATACATATATACATCAAATACATATACATGATTACAATATGGGGCAATGCAATAATCTGACACTTATTAGAGAAGCATTGTGAAGTCCTTTTCCATATCAGATATGTCATGAAGTCACAGCGTCCTACTGTCCCTTCTTATATAAGCAAATGATAGCATTTGAGAGGCTCGTCACTTGGAGTTATTTATTTAAGTGCCACTACCTCATACCTACCACAGACCATGCACAATCTGAGAGACTGTGTGCTTCATGGAGAGCCCCACATTAGCTTCCTGTCTCAACTGTACAAAGTAGGTACTATTATCATTCCAATGCCATAGATATAGCACCAAGCCAAGAGATATTATTCAATAAATCAATGCAGGAGTCCGGCTCCGCGTGCCCATACTCTGTGTTCTGACTATGGCTTCCTGCCTCTTCCTCCATGACTATAGGAGCACCAGAGGACCTCAACAAGCAGTCAAGCCAGAAACGAACAACAGCACACATTTCATACTTAATATAAGTGGAAATGCCAACGCTAATCATTGTCACAGTGTATCTGAATGGTGGCATCTGTCTGGAAGAGTCAAGATTATGACAAACAAGAGGCTCCCCCTCTTGTCAGTTCATACAGAGCTGGACTCACAAACAGCAGAATTCACAGTACAATCACGGTGTCAAAATTATTCACCAGTAAGGGACACTATACAATGTACCCACAGGACAGCTCGCTTATGGAGATGGTGACAGATCTTGGGGAGAAAAAGACACGTGACACGGAGGTGAAATTTGCCAAAGTAAACAGCTCCGAGTGACGGGCCTCTCAAAGGCCATCATTTCCTTACGTAAGAAGGGACAGAACAGTAGGATGCGGAGACTTCATGACATATCCGATATGGAAAAGGACTTCACAATGCTTCTCTAATAGCTGAAGAATCGTCTATAAATTATTTTCACCCTAGAAAAAATGCTGTAATATGATTGAGTACAAACCTTTCCATAGCAACAGACATCACAACGCAGACAGGAGCCTATGTGCCTGCCTCCCTCGAAGAAAGCGTTAAAAGTTATAATAGACAAACTCCAAACGTTACTCAGAATCCTGTCACCCTGAAGCCAGCTTCCACAGTGAGCTCAAGACGGGGGACAGAGGACACACTGTAGACCTCTGGTCCGTTTCTTTGGCTTTCTTTAAATGGCATTTCAATTTTGATAGGTACAGAGGTTTCAAGACAGGACCTCGAAAGATTTGAAATCCGATGCAGTGTGGAAGCTGAGCATGAGGGTTGCGGAAGAGCGTAGGAGTGTCACATTTTCCTTGAGAACAAGTCTTTGCTCTTCTACTCCTCATTGTTCCAGCTTGTGGTTCTGTTCTGTAAACACTGGAAATCCTGGGTGCCTCTTTAGCTATAATTCTAAAGTAGAGGCAGCTTTGGAGACAATGGCTTGTTAGGTGTTTTTATATGTAGTGTCCTGGCTGGGTTTGTGTGTCAACTTGACACAGGCTGGAGTTATCACAGAGAAAGGAGCTTCAGTTGGGGAAGTGCCTCCATGAGATCCAGCTCTGAGGCATTTTCTCAATTAGTGATCAGGGGGAGGGCCCTTTGGGGGTGGTGCCATCCCTGGGCTGGTAGTCTTGGGTTCTATAAGAAAGCAAGCTGAGCAAGCCAGGGGAAGCAAGCCAGTAAGAAACACCCCTCCATGGCCTCTGCATCAGCTCCTGCTTCCTGACCTGCTTGAGTTCCAGTCCTGACTTCCTTTGGTGATCGACAGCAATGTGGAAATGCACACTGAATAAACCCTTTCCTCCCCAACTTGCTTCTTGGTCATGATGTTTGTGCAGGAATAGAAACCCTGACTAGGACAAGTCCCTGTCAAAAATATCATGTGAGGCTGGAGAGGAGGCTTGGCCAGCACGGCATTTGCCATGAAAGCGTGAAGAAAGACCTTGATCCTCAGAACTGTTGAAGAACACCATAGCGAGCATGCCTGTGATATTCAGTTCTGGTGAATCAGAGACAGGCAGATCTCTGTGGCTTGCTGCTCAGTCTGTCAACCCAAATCAACAAATTCCAGACCCCTGGGAGAGACCCTCCCTCTGAAGGATGAGGTAGAAAGTATCTGGAGAGATGGCTCTTCAGTTAAGAGCACTTGCTGATCTTCTAGGGGACTTGAGTTTGGTTTCCCGGGCCCATTTGACTGGCTTACAACTGCCCACACCACGGCTCCAGCCAGAGCTTAGAGAGATGGCTCAGCGGTTAGGAGCAAGGCCTGTTCTTCCAGAGGACCCGAGTTCAAATCTCAGCATCCACACGATAACTCACAATGTCTGTAACTCCAGCTTTAGGAGATTCAACATCCTCATATAGACATGTATACAGGCAAAACAACAATGCACATTAAATAAACAAATAAATAGATAAATCTTTAAAAATTTAAAAAATAAAACAAAAAGGAATGATGACTAACTAAAAAAAAACAAGCAAATCAAACCAAACCAGAACAAAAACCCATGAACAAGAATAGAGTGGTTGGTCCTTAGGAACAATACTAACACTGACTTCTGGTCTCCGCATGCATGAGCACACATGTACAGATGCCAGAATTATGTTAACACGCATTCATGCACACACACACACACACACACACAGCACATACAACAGGCATGCGCTCGACCAACGGAAATAGTGACCAGCACAAGAGTAAATTAAACTGATGTGTGTAGTTGTATCTGCAAACCGCAAGTAGATTCTTCGAGCACTTACAATGCAGAATGGCTACCTCTCTCTGCTTTCTCCAATTAGACAGGAGGCTCTGCCTGGGGAAACCCCCTCGCCATTGTCTCTGCTGGGGAGAAGAGAGCTCAGTTCCTGCAGCTGATGTGGCCTTTGTTTTGAACATGCAGAGCTGGGCTTGCAGATGCTATTGAATACTGAGGAGCTAGGAGTTAATGATACTTTGTGAGTCTAACCCGCCACATTGCGTCCCTGTTCAGGTTTTAAACTCTACCCTCTTTCCAGTCGACCGTGCTAAAGGTTGTCTGTTGGAAAGTCAAACAGATGGTCTAGTTTTGTATTTCTTGTCTTTTACAACTTCTTCAGCAGCTTGGGGATCTTGGTCCTCTGGGATTTCGGATCATATTTCGTCCCTATTATATGTATATCAGTTTCAAGGCGAAGATGGCGAGGCAGAATTATTCAAAACCCTTCCGGCCTAGCCTTTTGCTGGCTCTCCGTGTGCTGTGTGCCGTTGGTTTTAATTGAAAATATTCTAAAAGCAAGATTGATGTGTTTTCTATCCATCTAAAATAGAAACAAGTCCTGGGTCCCTAAGCTCGCATGAGCCCTCTTTTCTTATGAGCATGCCCTCTCTAATTTGCACCTCTGTTTGCACAATATAAATAGCCTTTAAAAGCTCTCCATTCATACAATGGTTTCAGGAACCCAAAGAAAATTAGTAGCAGGCAAAAGCCTACTTTAACTGACAGAGAGACAAAAAATGCTAATTACCTTAAAATATTCTCAAGTGTATATATCGCTGGCATCCTTCCAGGTAAGGCTAAAAAGTTACCCCTCCCCCACGCTATTTACCAGCGCGCCCGCGCATGGGGACATTCCTATTGATTTACATTCAGGCTTATATGTTTCTATTTAAATCTTTCCTTTGTGCTCCAAAGTATTCTTTATAACTAAGGCATACGATCTGTTTTCTGCTTACTCTCAGGTACGCTCGAGAACTACCCACTTGCGTTCAATTATGGCTTTTTTTTTTTCTGTAATACAAAATTTTCTTTTGTTAAGGTAACCAGACACATTTGTAGAAGGACAAAGTACCTAAAATTCAAATCTATCTTATTTAAAAGTTTTAACTACCGTAGATTGTAAGGTCTTCTTTAAATTTCTTTCAACTTTTCTGTGGTGATCAGTTCTTTGTCCAAGTTTATACTCTGAAGCATACCTTCCTCTCACAATGCTTTTTACTTATTTATTATTCATTTATTTATTTAGTTTTTTTCGAGACAAGGTTTCTCTGTGTAGCCCTGGCTGTCCTGGAACTCATTTTGTAAACCAGGCTGGCCTCGAACTCAGAAATCTGCCTGCCTCTGCCTCCCCAGTGTGTCACCACTGCCTGGCTCAAAATGTTTTTTAAAGCAGAACTTCTGATGCACAAAATAAGGATTAAAGAGACAAAATCAACACAACCTAATGTGTTAGAATTTCAAGCACTTTGGAATTATTCTTGTAAAAAAAGACGTTTTTTATTATGTATGCAACATTTTTCTTTCTCATTTTGTTTTTAAGACAGAGTCTTGCTATTGTAGCCCTGACTGTCCTGGAACTCACTCTGGAGACCAGACTGGTCTTGAACTCACTGAGATCTATCTGCAAACCACTGCTTCCTAAGTGCTAGGATTAAAGGCGTGAGCCATTGCACCCAGCTTATACAACAACAACAACAACAACAACAACAACAACAACAGAACCCATCAATTTATTAAAAACCTGTTGCTTTTATAGTATTTGCTTTGTAAAACACAGGGCAAAAGGGATCTTCTTTAGGAGTTAGCATATTTTTAGTTTTTAAATTATGTTTATATTTTTCTTCTCTGTGTGTTCATGGGCACATGGGCGCTATAGCACATGTGTGGAGGTCAGACAATTTGAAAGAATTGGTTCTTTCCTCCCACAAATGTGGACTGCAGGTCAGCCAAGCACCTTTACCTGCTGAGTCATCTTGGCAGCCCTGAGGTCAGTCAATTGAAAAATCAAGTTTGTGTGTGTGAGTGTGTGTGTGTGTGTGTGTGTGTGTGTGTGTGTGTGTGTGAAACCCAGTGAGACAGCACCACACAACCATCAGGGTGGCAGTAACCAGAGGGACAGGGAACATACAGAGCAAGGGAAGCAGAGGACACTGCAGGCAGGCATTGCGCCAAAAGAGGCAAAGGGAGATTGCCACCTTGGGTTACAGCTCGGCACTTGTTGGAAAGGTTACACAGACTCACCAGTGAAACCCAACATTTTGCTATAGGAATCTACCTGAGAGAAATGAAGGCACATGCTCACCCATAGACATGCATTAGATTACTTACAGGAAAGAAACCAGACCTCCACCGGGCTCTCAACCACATGTGTGGAATGGTTGTTTGTTTTGGTCAACTTAACACAAACCCAGACAGAGGAAATCTCAGCTGAAATGTTGCCTCTATTCCATTGACCTGTGGGTGTGGGGGGCAACTTCTTTAATGCAGACTGATGGGTGAGTGCCCAGCCCACTGTGGGTGGCGCTGTTCCTAGGCAGCTGTGTCTGGGGGCGCAAGCCAGGCAGCAGTGTTCTTTCCTGAGTCTTTCAGTTCCCACCTTCAAGTTCCTACCTTAGCTCTCCTCCATGACAGACTATAACCTGGAAAGCAAATATGCCCTGTCCTTCCCCAGGTTGGTTTTTGGTCTATGTTTATGGCAACAGAAAGGGCAATATGCTAAATAAAAAGACTGCTTGACTGACTATTGACATGCATGACCAGGAAGGCACGTCTGTAGAGACAAACTCTAACAAATTCTAACAAACTCTAACGAACTCTAACTCTGACAAAACAAAAAACAAAAAACAAACACTACTTGAGGTTGGGTTAAGATCAGGGATTCCCTCCAGATAAGGGGATTTTTAGAATCATGGAATGTTCTAGAAGCTGGACTATGGTGAAGGCAGCCTACCTGCACAAATTCCCCGAAGGTCACAGTGTCACAATTTTGCTTATGCAATGTGTGCATTCTGTGCCCTGAAGATTATTCTTCAACAATGCTGATAAAGAAAGCACAAAACCTCAGTGCTCAGGGTCTCCATGGGGGTTGGTATTTGTGCTCACGTCAGTGCTAACCTGCAGTTTAGAATCTAGGAATGCATCTGTCCACAGACATCAACAGTTCGTGGTTGGTAACGTACTTAACAATTTTCAAATTTATTTCATCCCTAACACCAGTGGCGTCAAGCAGATTGAACAAGTACTATGTGATATATAAAGATAAAAAGTTTTATTTTTTTTTCCTTTCTGCCGTGCTCTAAAGAAACTTTAAATACCTAACTTTTTGTGGTACTTAGAGAATCCATTCTAGGGTCTTGTTTATACAAGCCAGTCGCTCTACCCCTAGACCTATATTATATATTTTAAAAACCAACGCCATCCTGGATGATAGAATCTGACCTGAACTGAAAGCATTATCCCTGACACAAGGTCTCCAGATGTTTCGACAAAGACAAGTGGTTGACTTGTAGAATTTCACTAAAGGACGTGTCTCCAGTTTGAGGCTCTTATAGGATACTGTCCACAGCAAGAGATTGGTAACACTACCCACAGACCCTCTGTATCTCTACCTCCTCCATTTGAGCTTCTGGTCGCTTCTCCAGAACTATTTGCATTTACAAATATTGATATGCACACAATATAATTACATATCAATTAAGAACACAACAACTGTCATTACAGGAACGAGATATTTTTCTGGCAGAAACAAAACTGGCAAAAATCAGAATGGGAATTAGTGTAATAATTTTGTTCCTAAGCAAATTCCTCTTTAACTATTTCCCTGGAAAGCCCAAAAAAGGCCTTGAACAATTCCAGTTTGGTTAAGGCAGAACATTCCAACGTTTAAAAACACGTGACTTGTAAAGTGTCCAATTATGTCATTTGAGAATGTATGTGGTATATAAATAAACAACTCGTGCTAAATACAAACCACACTGGCTTTTTCATTTTAATTATATATTCGCGTGACAGGCCCAAGTCACAACCCTTTGGATTTAGCATGATTTAGTGCTTCTAGAATCATCTCATTCTGATCTTTGCTCCTGGGCTCAGGTGGCAAAGTGGCTCCTGAAGGGCGGGAAGAGTGAGTCTGTCAGGACTGCTTCTTGGGGCATTAGCCACCTCCACTGTGAGTTTGCCAGGTCTGTCTGTGCTTTCAGAAATGCAGACTTGGCTTTACAACGATGCCAGTGGCTTTGTGTATCTTGCAACTGTGACCTCTGTGGTACACGGAATCCTAAACTCCTGTGGCAAGTAGTATTTAAAGGTCCTTTAATCATCTTCAAACCGACATAACCTGTTTTTCCTAATTATGATGAAAATGTAGAAATATACTGATTTTAGTGAATGGCCGGTTTTCAAGCTGTAAAGATTATATTCATGTCTACGATATAGGACATGAAGGTAATGGGTTAGGGGCAAGCCTATGTCTCTCAAACAAGGCACCTGTGTTCTGGTCTGGAAATCTCAGCATGATTTTGTGATAGCCTTCCACACTTAAGATCTTGGGGTTCTCAGATGACAAGAGCAAGCTTGAGATACAGCATTTTCTAGAGCAGTGGTGCTCAACCTTCCTAACGCTGCAACCCCTTCATACAGTTCCTTATGTTCTGGTGACGCCCTCCCCCCAACCATAAAATTATTTCTGTTGCTAATTCATAACTGTAATTTTTTGACTGCTATAAAATCATAATGAAATATTTGATATGTGCCCCCCCCCACATGAAAGAGTTGTTTGACTCCTCAAAAGGGGTCAAGACTCACAGGTTGAAAACTGCTGCTCTAAAACCCTAATTCTAATTTAACAATCGTTTAGTAAAATCACGATATCTGATGGACTATTTATCTAAATATTCCATCCAGGTCATGTGGTCGGTCTTTTTGGGCTAGTGTGTTTATTGGCCCTTTTTACTGCATTGTTAGTATAAAGCAACAGCAAACAGATGTCCCCTCTTGCCCCCCCAAAATAAACAAAAAACAAAAAATAAACAAAAAAAACCCACCAACAACAAAATAATTTAAGTTTTGAAAGAATCTACTTACCTATCCGTGCATTGTGGACGAACAATTCTTGTATCCATTGTATATATCACTGACACAGAATGCCAAAAGTTAAGGCTTGAAACTATAAATGGTAAAGATAAGAGCCAGGCTGGATGGACATACACGTGGACCACTTTGAAGAGTGTGTATCTGTGCACGCGCGCACACACACACACACACACACACACACACACACGCGAGCGTGCGCGCGCGTGACCATGTATTCCACATGCTCTTCTGTATGTGGGTACTCATGTGCAGAGATTACAGGATGACCTCGGGTGTTGCTCCTTGAGCACTGTCCACCATTAAGGGTTTTCATTGACCTTGGCTTGCTGGCCAGTGAGTTCCAGGGATCTGCTTACCTAAGCCTTCCTAGCAATGAGATTAAACACATCGGGTTGTTTGTATAGGGTTCTGGGGTGTGAACTCAGGGCAATCTTTATGCTTGCAGGGCAATCACTTTACCAACTGTGTTATCTCCCCAGCTCCTTATGTTTTCTGTTTGTTTCTTTGCTTGTTTGTTTAACAAACCTTATATCCTAGCTTTTTAGCTTTCCAGAGCACTGGTGCCTTCAAAGGAACATGAGTAGTCAGGGGGTTGAGGTGACAAGAGCTCAGAGTTCCCTTCCCCCACACCTCTAGTCCTGTCTGGTTGGCGGCCATTCAACATTTTGTTTGGGGAAAAAAGTCCTTGGATAATGCAGTATGAAAAGCACTGAGCAATGCAAAAGCATTTGCTTCCATGCTGTGTGCCTCGAAACTGTCCTTCCTTCCCTGTAGCCTCACCACTTAAAATATGCCATCTTATGAGCCATTCCAGCAAAAACCGAAGGCCAGATGAATAATTTCTTATTTATGCACTTTTCAAATACCATAAATGGCACGCCACATTTAAGTTCGCAGAGAGGAATCATCCAATGCTTTAATAACTATACAAATATTAATATTTGATACGCAGGCTCTCATAATGTGGCTTAATCACAGTTGGATTGATAGGGTGCTAAGTGGGAAAATCCTGTTTAGACAGTTGGAAGAGAAGGGGGAAGTGTTTAGTCAAACAGCTTCATGGTCTTGCCAGCATCACACTGATTGCTATTTGGCATCATTTAAACTTTGCCAAAAAAAAGATTTTTGTCGAGCAGAGGAACAACCAGAAACTTCGGTTAATCCTTCATATTTCTCTTTTGGTTCAATTCTTCCAACTCTTAGTCTATGAATGATCTCTTGGCCTGCTGGTTAAAACAGATTTCCTTTTCACTGTTCTGTCATCAAGGTGAAACGAAGCTAAGTCGTGGCACAGGCGAAGACCATCCTTCGAGAAGGGAGAACCACCACTGTGTGCAGACACGGCCCCGCCCTCCCTGGCCTCTAGGAAACGGACTGTGTAGCTGCAGGTGTTCCAGAAGTTCATGGAGAGTGTCTGCTGTCACAGCCAGGAGTGGAGCCATCTCTGTCCTTAGGTGAGAGCCTGCAGGTTGTGCCCCTCCCTGTCTCTGCAGGATTATCACATACAAAACCAAAGAGCTCCTTTATGTCTGGAAGCAGTTTTCATTCTCTCCTTGGTTTTTTTCTGTTTTTCCCCCTTTGACCTTGAGACACCCATTCCATGGGAAGGACTCCTAGAGTAGACTATTATTGTGACTGAGGACATTCCACGGGAATACAGTCCCTTTAAGACACCTTCCATTTGTCCTTATACATTTCTGTCTGCCTCTTCCCTGAACCCCCTAAGGTTTCCCAGGAGTTCCCCTTGAGAAAACATCCGAGTTTCTCCTCCCTTCACTAAGTAGCACCGGTCCAGGATTCAAAAATATGGTAGTACTACCGTAACACAAGACACGTGCATGGGGGTAGATAGATTTTATGAGAATGCAAATTTCTGTTGCTGCACTTAACATTCTTTTTAAAAATTTTCTTTTTATTTATGCATATGTATGCGTGCACTTGATGCCGTGGTGCTGGGGACTGAACCCAACTCCTCCGCAGTAAGTACCATTAACCCCTGAGAGATCCTGCCCCCAAATGACACACATGAATTTTGTAAACACATATGTTCCTGGGAATGTAAACACACGACAGGCCTCAGCACACAATGGGATTCTTCTATTAAACAGAAGAGAGACGTCAGTGAGAATTAATTGCTTTCTTTAGGATCAATCTAAATCAGTCTAAACTGTTCAGATTGTTTGACTGCGTTGCATGGCTTTTACGGTGAAGACATTGCAGAGTTTCGGCCAGCAGCCTTCTAAAATGATGGCGGTGCAGGCAGCATGCCGGGAGTGGGGTGGGGTGGGGGGGGCTTTGGGACTGGCACTTCAGAACTGCTGCTTGAAGTTTGCACAAGTCCACCTCTCTCTCTCTCTCTCTCTCTCTCTCTCTCTTTCTCTCTGGATTCTGAAGGCAGAATGTCTGATGGCTTAGAGACTTGCAAAAACAAATAAACAAAAAAATCAGACAGACGACAGACAGATGACCGGATCTCAGCTGGTGTCGAACTCGCAGGATTGCTCAAGGGAGAACAGGCCAGGCTGGAGCCCTACAGGAGAACATGCTACAAACAACTCCCAGATTCCTCCGCCCAGGTCTCATTCCACCTGGTTTCTCAAGAACAGATCTTTGGGCCAACCTTAAGCTCAGAGGATCGGTTGGGCAGGAGGCTGAGTTCCAATTACCTTTGCCCTAATTTATTGAGGCCTTTAAAAGTAAATAAATAAAACTTTGAACTCAAAAGCATCTGAAAGCTTTATGAGTGAGATATGCTACTTGCCTTCAGGGGTATCAAAGATCAATGGAGTTAAAGTAACAAAAAAAAAGAGACAGAAAGAAAAGGAAGGAAAGAAGAAAGGAAAATGGAAGGAAGGAGAGGAAGGAAGAGAAAGAAAGAAAGAAAGAAAGAAAGAAAGAAAGAAAGAAAGAAAGAAAGAAAGAAAGAAAGAAAGAAAGAAAGAAAGACTCACTCTTGCAGTTGCAGAACTAGAAAGCGTGTCCAGACTGGAAGCAACTGGTTCTTGTAGCTTATTAACTTAGGTGGGGGCAGGCCAGGTGCGGAAGTCCCCGGCGGCTCAGCCCGTGTCTTTTTCTAATGGAGGCTCTTCCCCCCTCCCCCCCTTCTCCTTTAATCCTCCTCGGTTCCTTCTGAATCTAGAAACAACCCTTTTCAAGAAAGGCCAGGGAGAGAACAGGGCAAGATGGAAAATGGCTCCTGAGAACTAGTAGGGGAGGGGAAAAAAAAAAGGGTCAGAGGTGACGTCAACTATTACAGGCTCACTCTGGAATCTGGGGGTCTGAGCAGCAAATCAGGCAACTTGTGTGGCGGGCGACCTGTGTGAGCGGAACAGCGTGGCCCTCACAAAGCCCTTCCTTTGTATCTCTTTATGGAGAAGGACTAGCACCCCCTTATTTGGCTGGGAGCATGGGGGAGCTCCCCTGGGGCGAGCTAGTAGGTCTGGCCCTGAGATTCCTTCGATCAACTGGAAGGCAGTTGAGTGAGCCTCGCTATTAGATGCAGCTCTTTCCATGGCAGGGAAAAGCAGGCCCTTAGAAAGGAGCTGTCTGGGCCAGCCAGCCCAGAAATGGAAGCTTCCAGACGTTTCTAGAGGCCGAGCTGCTTTTTCCTTCTCCAGAGAGATGGCCTGGCCTGTGTGCTCGTGCAAGACACAGCTAGTAAGCACTTTTTCATGGGAGTGTGTGTGTGTGTGTGTGTGTGTGTGTGTGTGTGTGGCAGGGACAGACAGAAACACAGGGGAGAGAGAGAGAGAATCACCTTTGCACACAGACCTGCAGTGGCCATGTAAGGAGGAAGGAAATGCGGGGCAGATGCCCTTGTTTCCGTGTGCCTGTGTGCTCGGCTGGGGCCAGGCCCTGTGCTGCCAAATCCCTGGGGGTTGCTGACACATGAACTAGTTTCACTTGTCCCCAGCAGCTCCTCCTGCAGGAGCAGCAGGCTAGGCGGGGAGAGGTGAGTCGCCTCAAGGCCTTTCCTGCCAGAGCCCGCCCCTCGCAGGCCTGGCGGTGGTGTCTCCGCGAAGGAAACCTTCCAAACTCCAGAACGTGGCGTGGGTCTTCCCCAGGGTGTGTGCCTGTCAACAAGTCGCCAGTTTTTGGATGAGCTAAGGGGAATGTGTGAGTTGCAGGGAGCTCACGGAGGACTTTCCTGGAGAAGGCTGTTTACCGAGAGGCACTTGATTGCTTCCAGGGCCTAATTAATGTCAGTCTAGGTTCCTGTGTTTGCCTGCTTGGCGATCTTTTTAACTCCATGCAATGCCGCGCTTCTACACACCGCAACCATTGCTAGCTGTGCCGAGGAGGTAGAAAGTCCCAGATTTTAAAGATATAGCTTTTAACTCAAGGACTGTGGCAGGTGGGTGGCAAGTGAGCTAGCCAGACAGAATGGAGACCTTGTAATACCTGCATGAGGTCCTGTCTGGGCAGGGATCCTCAACCTGGAGTGTTTGTTGCCCTTTGGGGACAGATGGCCTCTTTCCCCCCCACCCACCCCAGGAAGAGAAAACCCCGAGGATGGAGTGATTTATGCAGACAGTTTAAAGGGTGGTTCGCAGCTCTGAGGAATGTAAGAGGCAGCATGATTTGAAGGTACAGTATACTTAAGGGCGAGTGTGGAATGCACCAAATGTTTTCCTTTCCTACTTTTAAGCAAGTTTCAATCCATTTCACTGACGAAACCAGTTAACCATGTGCAAGTGTGTAACGGCCTGAACCAGTCTGCCCAACCGGGGCTCCAGGAAAGCAAAGACTTCTCTCCGCACTCGGGATCTGGCTGGTGTCGGAATAAACTGGTCACTACTGCCTTCTACAGAGTAAAAGTCTTCCTTTATCTCTCACATTTATTTATTTATGCATCTATTTATTTGTTTGTTTGTTTTTGTTTTTGTTTTGTTTTGTTTTGTTTTGTTTTGTTTTTATGAGACAAGGTTTCTCTGTATAGCCCTGGCTTTCCTGGAACTCACTCTGTAGACCAGGCTGGCCTCGAATTCAGAAATCATCATGCCTCTGCCTCCCAGAGTGCTGGGATCACAGGCGTGTGCCACCACTGCCCAGCTATCTCTCACATTTAAAGATAATGTATTTTGGAGGACTGGGGTGAGGGGGGAGAACATGCCTTAATTCTCTTTCCACTGGAAATGATTATAATAAAGTATTTGCATTGGAAATCATTTCTATTTTATAGAAATGAAGTTTTCTCTTTTGGAAATCATAGGTTTGGGGCAAAGTAAAACTGCAAAAACAATTTTTTTTCAAAATATTTCAGGGACCAGACTTAGTGGTCAGGAGTACTTACCGCTTTTCCAGAGGACCAAGTTCCGTTCCCCGCATCCACTTGTTGGCTTATGACTACTTGTAACGGCAACTTCAGGGAATCCAGCACCCACAGGAGCATTCACAGCTCTGCACACAGTGCACATAAGTTCATGCAGGTTCATGGACACAAAAACAAAAATAAATCTAAAAGTATCCCAAAAGTTCATGCTTCAGGGAATTGCATATCCAGCGGCAGTTGATTTAAAACTTTGATTTCATTATAAACACTCCTTTTTCTTTTCTTTTCTTTTTTTTTTTTTAATGAAATGTTTCAGGCATACAAAACCTCCAGAGAATTATGTAATAAACCTCTGTGCTCTACTCAAGAGATAAAGTACTACAGGTATAACTGAAGCTCTCACCCATGTTCCTTTCTCTTCCCTCTCCCTCTCCCTCTCCCTCTCCCTCTCCCTTTCCCTCTCCTTCTCCCTTTCCCTCTCCCTCTCTCCCTGTCGGTCTCTTTCTTTTCTTTTTCTGTTTGTTTGATTGTTTGTTTGTTTGAGACAGAATTTCTCTGTGTAACCCTGGCTGTCCTGAGAAATCACTCTATAGACCAGGCTGGCTCCAAACTTGGAGATCACCTGCCTCTGCCTTCCAAGTGCTGGGACTAAAGGCGTGTGCCACCACTGCCTGACAAGCTACCCTTTCTAAATCCAGTCCCTTTCCTCAACTTTCAGAGATAACTGTTACCCTGCATTCAGACTTTATCATTCCTGTGTATTGAAAAAAAAAGTCATGGGGCTAAAGAGATGGCTCAGTGGTTAAGAGTTCTACTGTTTCAGAATAGGAGATGTGATGCCCTGTTCTGGCCTCAGATGGTGCTCACGTGTGTACAGAGCTACATACCGAGATATATTATTAAACATGAATGCCTTTCTTTAAAAAAAAAATCACTGCTTATACACAAACACACACATTTTAATATAAATTTGATATTTTATAATCATTTCCAGAGGGTGAAAAAGAAGGATGTGTGTGTGTATGCACAAAACATCTATCAAGTGGT
Organism: Apodemus sylvaticus; assembly: GCF_947179515.1. Classification (NCBI taxonomy): domain Eukaryota; kingdom Metazoa; phylum Chordata; class Mammalia; order Rodentia; family Muridae; genus Apodemus; species Apodemus sylvaticus. The sequence continues at coordinate 39,084,792 of NC_067494.1, read as the reverse complement.
GCCGACTTGAATGTTTCTAACCTTTCTATAAATGCTATCATATTGCAGTTATATTTCATTAATTGCAGATGCAACTGTTCATATACCCCTATATATGTATATTATATATTCCCATATATCCATATATCTATGTCTATCTATATAGCGGTATTGGTTACAGGACCTCTGGTTTTTTTTTTTTTTAATAAATTATAGGTACAGTTTTATTTTATTTTATTTTTTATTTTTTGTTTTTTTTTATTCGATATATTTTTATTTACATTTCAAATGACTTCCCCTTTTCTGGCTCCCCACTCCCCAAAAGTCCCATAAGCCTTCTTCCCTTCCCCTATTACCCCATCCACCCCTTCCCACTTCCCTGTTCTGGTATTGTCCTATACTGCTGCACTGAGCCTTTCCAGAACCAGGGGCCACTCCTCTATTATTCTTGGACATCATTTGATATGTGGATTATGTCTTGGGTATTCCAAGTTTCTAGGTTAATATCCACTTATTAGTGAGTACATACCATGATTGATCTTTTGAGACTGGGTTACCTCACTTAGGATGATGTTCTCCAGCTCCATCCATTTGTCTAAGAATTTCATGAATTCATTGTTTCTAATGGCTGAATAGTACTCCATTGTGTATATATACCACATTTTTTGTATCCATTTCTCTGTTGAGGGACACTTGGGTTCTTTCGAGCTTCTGGCTATTATAAATAGGACTGCTATGAACATAGTAGAGCATGTGTCCTTATTACATGCTGAGGAATCCTCTGGGTATATGTCCAGAAGCGGTATGCTACTTAAAAACATTTTTTTGATGCCACGTATAGTGGTGTGTGCCTTTAGTCCCAGCACATGGGAGACAGAGGCAGGAGAATTTCTTTCTGAGTTGGAGGCTGGCCTGGTCTACAGAGATAATTCCAGCACTTCCAGGGCTACACAGAGAAACCCTGCCTTGAAAACCCAACCCAAACCAAACCAAGCCAAAAAAACAACAAAACCCAAACCCAAAACAAAAATAAAAACATTTTTGTTGCATTTTTATTTTGTGTTTTGTGTGTACGTATTTGAGTGTGTGTGCGCGTGCAATTCAGTGGAGTTCAGAGGACAACTTTCAGAAGTCAGTTCTTTCTAATACCAGGTGGGACTGAGGGGGGGGGGCAGAGTAAGCTCAGGTCATGTGACCCGGAAACACGTGATTTCACCTGCTGAGTCATCTCACCAGCTGCAGACCCTCAATTTTAAATTTAATATCATATTGTGAACCTTTTACTGTATCACTAAATATTCATTTTAAAACACTGTGTTAGGCCGGGAGGTGGTAGCACATACCTTTAATCCCAGCACTTGGGAGGCAGAGGCAGGCGGATTTCTGAGTTCGAGGCCAGTCTGGTCTACAGAGTGAGTTCCGGGACAGCCAGGGCGACGTAGAGAAACCCTGTCTCGAAAAACCACCACCACCAACAACAAAAAACCCCAAACCACCCCCCAACTGTGTTGATGGTTGCAGATTCGATCACAGCCAGGCCATTTCTTTGGTTTTATTTTTCAGCTCGTTAAGCGTGCAGATGGTGATTTCCACCACTCTCACCAGAAATGCTCTGAAGGAGGACAATTCAGTTCTAAATAAAAGCACTTTTTGATCATCTTCATGGTAATTTTTGTCGCTGAGTCGGTTCTTTCATTGCCTGAACAGCTAATATCCTTCAGGATACAGTAAAAACCTTTACGTTATTTTGTGTGTGGGTACACATATACACACAGGTGCATATGTGCAGGTGCACACACGTGTGGCAGTGCATGTGGAGCAATGTGATAGTCCTCAGACGTCATCCTTCTTGTTTCTTTGAGGCAAGGTTCCTTATTGGCTTAGAATTTACCAAGCAGGTTAGTCTGTCTGGCTCCCTGATCCCTGCCTCCCCAGTACTGAGATTATAACCACATCACTGCCCTGTATGAACATACAGCGATTGAACTTGGATCTACATGTTTACCCAGCAAGCCGTCTGTAGAATGAGGTGTGTCCCCGGCTGGAAGTCCTTGCTTGGCTTTTAGGGACATGGATCTGCTCTGACTGGGATGGTAAAGGGAAGGAAGAAAAGACACACACAGACACCTGGAAGTGGAGAGAATCTCTTATGCACTGTGTGGGAGCATCGCCTGTCAATAACAAGCTGATGGCCTATTGGATGAGGCAGGAAATAGAAGGTGGGACATCCAGTTGAGAAAGAGATAGGAATTCTGGGAAAGAGTAGGAGCAGATGATTTCACCCTGGGCTCAGAAGCAACAGACGGAGGAGAGATAAATAGCTAGGTGGAAGACAGAGTCTGGAATAAATGGATTATGAGCCAAGGCTTATGACCTTGGCATTTATTCATAAATAATTAAATCTGAGAATTGTTATTTAGGAACAAAGAGCGTGGGTAGAAATGTCCATGGCTACATTTAGATGCATAGAAAAGCGGGGCTTGGGTGGTCTGGGATCTTGAACGGAAAAACTGTAGCATGCATGCCGGAAGCGCAGCGTGTATATTATAGAGAGCAGGACAGAGAGCCGGGGTTGATGTGTGTAGCTGACGAGGAGGTGTGGTGGTGCCTTTGGGGTTGGGAAGGATTTGCCATCCCTCCATGAGTCTGACATCACTGTGACCATGACTTTCACAGCCATGCACACTTAGAGCTTTCTTCCCTCCCCCCACACACACTCAGCTCCCTTAATGTCACCTTCAGTGGTCTTCCTGCCAAGGCCTGGGGTTAGCTGCCTCGTCATCCTGACTTGGGTGACTGGTGCGTTGTTGTACCCAGCTCTGTTCTCTCAGTTGTCACCCCCAGCTGCTGGCCCTAGGCCCCCAACAAGTTACTTCCGCTCTGGTGTCTGTTTATTCCTCCTCTGGAGCTCACAGAGCCCTCAGAGCTGAGCATCTCCTCACAAGCCCCCAACAAAGGATTCAGCTAGTTCACTTGAGTTGCTTTATTTAATGACCTCTCTTCTCAAGGGTTGGTCACTGTTACTTCCATTGTAGCGATGGTCAGAGGGAGGGAGGGAGGGAGGGAAGGAGGGAGGGCTGAAATGAATCCCTCAGGTCGCAATCAATGATTGACAGATCCCATGATTCAATTGAGTGGACTTTTCCCAGAGTCTGCTCAGGTCCTTTAAAACCATTTTCTCTCTGTCTCTGTGTGTCTGTCTCTGTCTGTCTGTCTCTCTCTCTGGCTCTTATCAGCTCAATTTAAACTTGTGAACATTGTGACATTTCAGTTCTAAATAATTCAGATTTATCACACTTTAATTTAAGATCACATAATATACAGTGTATGTGTGTGTGTGTGTGTGTGTGTACATCTCCTAAGAACAGACACCTTGGATTTCAGTGTGCACGCTACTAGGTAACGCAAGTTGTTTCCTAACAGGCTGTCCTTTCCCATCCGGCCCTGATCTGTGTGAGAATTCCTTCAGTTTTATGTCCTCATCCACGCCGTGCATTGCTAGACAACAGAGTTATAATCTGATGAGGTTTGAAATGACCTGCCTTTGCCTGCTTGATTATGAGCTTGAATTTAGGAGACTATTCTTCTCCACCCTTACCAAAACAAAAAACAAAAAACCTCCAAAAAACTCCTGCTCACTTCTGGTCTTCATCTAAAAACCAGGGGGGTTGTTTGTCTTGCAAGACCTTTCTCTTCGAGCTGGAGAGAGGTACTGCAGATTCCCACTGCATCCTGATTGCGCAGTGACTCCCTCTCCCTCACAAATGGCCCGTGGAGAATGAAACAGAAAGCAGGAATGTCCTCCTCAAAAACCGATTATGTGGAAATTTGGATTCCAAGGGCGGAGAGTGAAGCATGTGGTTTTGTGCTGAGCTGTGTTAATACGTCAGAGCTCAGAAGACCTCGTGAGACAGGTAACAGGCAGGCGGCTTCAGGCTATATTTAGGGCAGGGAGAGGAATGGAATTCCTCGTCCTGTTGTCCACCTGTCCCTTTTCCCTGTGCTGACATCTAAATTATGAGCCCAGTCGTAGGCAGCCTCCGTGCACTCCGGCCTTTCTTCTGATCCTGTAGACACTGACTTTGGCCATCAGTGTTGTGACTCACTCCATTTCCACAGAAAATCGATAAGAGGATCATTTAAAAACCCACCCAAGGCCGGAAAAGAGCCCATTACAAGACGGGGAAACCGAAATAAAGGAATGTCAGAGTTGGGAGGTGTCTGGATGTGTTGTTATTTTTTCCTGTGACTCAAAGAGATCTGTTTGTAGCTGGGTTTTTTCTGTTGCTGGTGTGGAATTCAGCCTGGGCTGTTAATCTAGATTTTTTTTTCAGATACCACACAAGTTGGATGGCATTGGCTTATTTGTGCTGCAGAGTGAGAAAACTTGAAAAGAGGAAAAAAGTATGATTAATCACCTTTTTCCTCTCCCTCAGCATATCCATGTTAAAGATTTGAACTCAAAAGTACAAGTCACTATGCAAGCAGTTTCTGGTGCTTATCTGTGCTACAATAGAAAGACAGAAAGTAGAATCTTGTTTGTTTTCTTTTCTTTCTTTCTTTCTTTCTTTCTTTCTTTCTTTCTTTCTTCTTCTTCTTCTTCTTCTTCTTCTTCTTCTTCTTCTTCTTCTTCTTCTTTTTTTAGTTTTTTTGAGACAGGATTTCTCTGTATAGCCCTAGCTGTCCTGGAATTCACTCTGTAGACCAGGCTGGCCTTGAACTCAGAAATCCTCCTGCCTCTGCCTCCCAAGTGCTGGGATTAAAGGCATGTACCACCACTGCCCTGTTTGTTTGTTTTCAAGACAGGGTTTTACTTTGTCCAAAATGTTCTGTATAGACCAGGGTGGCCTCAAAGTCAAGGAGATCCACTCACCTCCGCCTCCTCTGTGCTGGGATTAAAGGCATGTGCCACCAAGCCTGGTCTTAAAACTGTTCTTTTATAAACAGGGTAGAATGTGCCATTGATAGCCCAGTGCCTCAACATTCAGCCTCTGATCTGAGTGTGTTTGGAAGATTTCAGACAGGATTTAGAGACACAAGTCCTTGTGTTTCATTGCTGAGGGAAGTTTTCTTTAAAATGACTGTCCTGGTGTTCTTGTTGGGATGAGTGTTTAGTATCCCTATTGTGATAGGATCATAGAAGTAGGTGCATTTTGCAGAACGTAAACGGACTCTCAATGAAAACACATTGCGTGCGTGTGTGTGTGTGTGTGTGTGTGTGTGTGTGTGTGTGTGTGTGTGTATGTCCTCTGGGAGAGGTAGACCCTGGAGTCAGTGAAAAGCTTCCTTCGGATTGGTGGTCCAAAGTGTCATATCTGATCATTTAGTGTCCGGGTGATCATTGATATTTTTATTGATTCTTTGAGAGTTTCATACAGTATATTTTGATGATACTCACCCCCCCCAGCTCCTCCAAGGTCCACCTTCGCTATCCTTACCTCCTGACTCACTCAACTTCAAGTCTTCTTCTTCTTCCTCGTTTCCTCCCCCTCCTCCTCCCCCTTCCTCCTCCTCCTCTCAGTCATAAAACCCACAGAGTCCTGTTTGTGTTGCCAACCACTCTTGGGACTGGCACTGGCCCTGGAGTTTTTGGTCAACCTACCAGGGCTCACAGATAGGTGATAATGTTTGCTATTACTTCTGAGAAAAAAAAAAAAAAAAAACAAAGAACAGGATTACATTTCTGCTGCCATAACCCTAACAATAAAATCTAGGAGCAGAATTTCTCTCTGTCTCTCTGACTGGGTCTCTGTGCTGCCACCCCCCACCCCCAACCCCAGTTGTATTCTATTTTCTCTCCTTGTTGCTAGGGCAGGGTTCAACAGGGGAGACTTCCCCTCACGTAGACTTGATTGGATTACGAATCACCTGAGAGAGACTGACGGCAGCAAGATGCTAAGTGTGTCTGGGAAGCCATTTACAGGGAGGGTTAACCAAGCAGGAGAAGGGGGATGACCTGCCCCAAAGATGCGGAGCACCATTGTGTGGGTTGGAGGCCTAGGACGAGTGAAGGGAAGGGAGGAGAGAGAGCCTCAAAGAGCCCGGCCACATTCCTGACTGTGTATGGACTGATCTGCCCCCGGGGTGCTTTCCTTGGATAGACCCCTGAGAGGCAGCAAGCAAAGGAAACCTTCTTCCCTTAAACTGTGTGCTCTCTGCGGTCTTGGTCACACTGATAGAAAAGGAAAGACTAATAGCCGTGCTCTGAAAAATCACGAGGAGAAAACATGCACAAAACTCTTAACATTCGAGTTCTGCTCTACTCTTCTTGAAATGTCCAACCCTTGTCCTGAGTGAGATGTGGAGATGTGTCAATTTGAATACATAAGGCCCCATAGATGCGGGTCCTTGACTGCCTAGCCTTCATGAGGGGTGGCACTATGAGGAGGTGTGGCTTTGTTGGAGGAGGCGTGTCCCTGTGGGAGCAGGCTTTGAGGTCTCAGAAGCTCAGACTAGTTCACCTTTAGCACCCTTCACCTTCACCAGCACGCTGTCTGCCTGCGTGCCGCCATGTTCTCTGCTATGGTGATAATGAACTACACCCCTGAACTGTAAGCCAGCCCCAGCGAAATGTTTTCCTTCATAAAACTGCCTTGGTTGTAGTGTTTCTTCACAAGAAACTCCTAAGACAGGAGACCATAGAAAAAGCTAGTGAGTGGTTTACATACAGTTCTCCATCTTTCCCTTTTTCTCCTCTGTCTTGTCTTCAGAGTTTGGCAAACATTGGCAAGTGGGGGAGCCACCTCCACTTGGGACTGGAATTACTGGAGGGAGTGGGGGGGGGTGTCAGCGCTTTTACTCATTTGGTACCATTGGTAATTTTTTTACCCAAGTATTTTTCAGAATAGCAACTTAAGAACCACCATCTATCTACCTTACCATTTTGCCTTAAGAAAGAGGTCTTACAAAAATATGCTAAATTTGTCTATTTGTAAATTGTAAAAAGACATGGCTCTCCTAAAATACATACACTCAACTCCATTGAGTGTTAATACATCTTCCAGTGAGAAAACTGCCTCTGATGTGTTATCAGTCTCTCCTTTGGCAAATGAAATCCATTTTCTGTTCCAGAAACGTCTGTGCTTAGAAGACTGTAGCAGCTAAAGACAACCCTGTTTTCACGCCATCTCCCACAGATATTACTGTATCTGGATTTGCACTTTTAAAAGAAGATCGTTTATTTTGATTTTATGTATGTGAGTGTTTCCCTGTCTGTACATATGGGTGCCAACTGTGTGCCTGGTACCCACGGAGGCCAGAAGAAGGTGTCAGATCTCTGGAACTGGAGTTACAGATGTCTATAAGCCTCCACGTGAGTGCAGGGAGCCGAACCCAGGTCCTCTATCAGATCAACCAGTGGTCTTAACTACGCAGTGAACTCCTTGCCCCTCACGTGTGTGCCTTAACTGTCTTTGTAGTTTGTTGTGGGTACAGTCTCTTGTATTGCTAGAGAGTGTGGAATACCCTTGGATTGAGTGGCTCACCATTCAGCTACCTGTTTTCTTTTCTTTTCTTTCTTTTTTTCCTTTTCTTTTTTCATCTCACATCATAGATAAAAAACACAAAGGACCTTGGCAGCTCTTTTGTACCGATTTCAATCCAGTCTTTCCAAAGCAGTGACCACCATTCCTGTACACATCTTTACATTTTTCTTCACTTGTCTGTCCTCTAGCAATAAATTATTCATAATTTGAAAATAAAATCTCAAACACACACACACACACATACACACACACACACACACACACACACACACACACACACCATACCCACCCCCCCCACACCATGTTCATGTCACGACGCAACGTTGTGACCTTACACTACCGATATAAATTTGCTTAGAATTTATTTAGAATTTTATCTTTTTCTCATTACCCAGTGCTCTGTCAATATTTCAAGCTGTTTATTTGTTCATGATATCGTGGAGGTAAAACTTAGAGCAAGCACTGCCATGAGATAAAAATTCTAGCCCGTACTTCTTACATTGTTTTATTTTAGGTTTATGTTTTTTGTTTTTTGTTTTTTAGTTTATCCAGACACAGTTTCTCTGTGTAGCCCTGGCTGACCTGAAACTCACTCTGTAGCCCAGGTTAGCCTCAAACTCAGAAATCTGCCTGCCTCTGCCTCCCAAGTGCTGGGATTAAAGGCATGTGCTACCATTGACTGGCTTTATTTTAGTTTTTTAAATTGTGTGTGTATATGTATTTGCATATGTGTCTATATCATGTATGTGCTTGTGTGTTCATGTGTGTGCATGTATATGTATTAGTATGTTGGGTCCATGAGGCTAGAGTTGCAGGCTGGTGTGAGATGCCCGGTGTGCATGTAGGACGGGGTTCTGGGAACCAAGCTCAGATACTCTATGAGAGCAGCTGAAGCTCTTAACAGCTGAGCTATCTCTCTAGACTCTATGTTCTTTATTCTTGGATTTTTCTTCTTTTTTTTTTCCTCTTTTGATTTGGATATTACACATTATCATTCTATGCATTTCATACTTAGCCTGAAAAACTTTGTTTTTAAATTTTAGAATGTTTTTTTTTTTTAACTTCTATCTGGAGGATTACCCTGGTCTCACCCATGCTTAGCATGTGCTCTGATGAGACAGCCAGTGTCCTTTCTGATCCTTGGCCTTAAAGGTCTCCCAGAGACCCACTGCTCATGGTTTCCAAAGCAACTCTGCGATGCTTAGCTGGGGACGCAAGACTTGAGGCATATGTAGAGCAGAGGCAGGAGACACACTGGCTTGGTCTTTCTCAGCCTCCCGTCCAGTGAGTCTCAACCCTACTAATGTTGTGACCCTTTAGTACAGTTCCTTACGCCATGGTGACCACCAACCAAAAAATTATTTCCTTGCTACTCGGCTACTGTTATGAATTGTCATGCAAGCATCTGATATGCGGGGTGTGTGCCGTGTGATCCCTCTGAGGGTCACGACCCACAGGTTGAGAACTGATGCTCCAATCAGTCCCTTGGTATCTTGACTCACCGTCCAGGTAAACTCTCCTTACCTACTGAGCGTAAGGATCCATGGGTACTAGAGCCGCCATCTTCCTCGAAGGCTCGCCATGAATCCCTCACCCGTGGGTTCCCGGCTTCTCTGTGAGCAGGACTCTGTCTGCTTTCTTGCCTTTCATACGTTTTTTCAGACTTTCTGATTGGCTCTTGGCCCCTTTCCTGTCTACACATGTTTATGAAACCAATGCTGCTTGTGCCTCATCGTTCTGAGGGGATTCGGGACTTTTCTGGTCACCTTGAACCAGAAGCTTCTATGTCAGTGGCAATGTACCCTGTTTGTTCATCATTATGGAACAATGAAAGATGTAAGACATTCAGGCACAATGGGTGTGGGGTCACACACATCTCGATCCCAGGGTTTCCATAGTGAGGTGGGAGGTGGAGACAGGAGAGCCCCCCATACCTTGACTGATGGCCGGCTAACCTGGGGTACAATAGAGAACCCCTCTCATAAACAAGGCAGAAGCTGAGGACCAACCCTGGAGTTTGCCCTCTGGTCTCTACATGCCCATTGTCACACACACACCACACACTTGTGTGTGTGTGCCTACCACACACATAAGAAAAGAGAGAGCTAAGCACAAACTGCAAGCTAAGCCCTAGGCCCAGAGGCTTGCTGTAATGGGCTTTCTCCAGCTGGCCAGAGCCGGCTGTTAGCATTTCAGGAATTTTGAGTTGGTTGATTTCACTCTGATATCTTGAAATTGGCCATGGTTAAGAGTATTCACACCATTCAAGTCAATGTACACTGACAATCAGCTCCATTCGCCCCGTGAGAGATGGTTTGCTAAACATTTTTCAGTACTCCGCTAATGTTCACTCTGTGTGTGTGTGTGCATACAGTTGTGTGTTTGAGAGTGTGTATGTGTATGCGGGTATGTATTGTGTGTGTACAGTGTTGTGTGTGTATGCAGGTGTATGTGCAAGAGTGTATATATGTATAGGTGTGTGTGTACGCAAGTATGTGTGTATGAAGGTGTGTGTATAGATGTGTGTATATGCCTATGTGTGTTTGAGAGTGTATATGTGTGTGTGCAAGTGTGCGTGTGTATGAATGTGTGTGTAAGTGTGTGTATGAATGTGTGTGTATAAGTGTGTGTATGTGTGTGCAGGTGTGTGTTTGAGAGTGTGTACGTGTATGCAGGTGTGTGTATATGAATGTGTGTGTTCAGGAGTGTATATGTGTATAGGTGTGTGTGTATGCAAGTGTGTGTATATATGAAGGTGTGTGTGTAAATGTGTGTGTGTATGCAGGTGTGTGTTTGAGAGTGTATATGTGTATGCAGGTGTGTGTTGTGTGTGTATGGAGGTATGTATGTATGCAGGTGTGTGTGAGTGTATATGTGTATAGGTGTGTGTGCACGTGTATGCACAGCTATATGTGTGTGTCTATTTTCAGGTCAGAAGTCAATGTCAGTTGTTTTCCTTAGCAACTGTCCACCTTAGTTTGTGAGACAAGGTCTCCCACTGAATTTGCAGCTCACTAGATTTGTTGGCTTGGCTGGCCAGTGAGTCTCAGGGATCATCTTGATTGTGCTTTCCCAGTGCTGGGCTTATAGACACAAGCTGCCATGGGCTTATAGACCCAAGCTGTCACACCTTTCCGACTCTTACCATTTAAAAAATTTGGGGGCTGGGTCTTGAACTCAGGATCTTTATTCTTGAAAAGAAAACTTTTCCTTCCCTGTACTATGGAGGCATCCCAAACCCCTTAGTTTTCAGTGTCCATTCTTGAGCGCCTTGTGGAATGTATAAAGACATTAGCTGGAGAAAAAGTAAGAGAAGTAAGAAGCTGTCAGGTACAAACAAAACCGAGCAGGCCTTCCAGGTTCCCACATGGTTCAGTGGCAGAAACCCGGTGGACTGGAACAGCTGAGGTTTGACAAGATGGCGCCAGTACCCATATTGCCTTTCTGCCTTAAGCAAGGCAAAGGTGGAGGCACTGAGAAACCAGAGTTTGAATTCAGGCTCCTTTACTTTATACTATGTGGCCTGGGAGAAAGATTCAGTCTCTGGTAGGCACAGTGACAGCCGGGGACGACTGACCTTCATATACACAGACACAGTCCTGAGTGCTTTCCGTGAACTAAGTCTCATAACCCACAGAATGTTGCTCACCACAGAGGAGAGCTTGCTTATGAAAAGCAAGCAGAGCAAAATCACCACTCTCACTGTGTAGCCCAGGCTGGCCTGTTCCAGCTCTTGCTCTCAGTATGTAGCCCAGGCTGGCCTCTAGCTCGTGCTCTGAAGGATCCTGTGATCCTTCACACACATCGATGCCTGTGAGGATCCCTGCAGCTCACTGGCCAGTTGTCCTAGTTAACTGGTAAGCTCAGGGTTCAGGGGTAAACCCTGTCTCAAAAAATCAGCCAGCGGGGTTGAGAGATGACTCAGTGATGGCATTAGATACATTTCTATTGCTATGATAAGACATCAGGAGCATGGCAGCTTATAAAATAAAGAGTGTAATTGGGCTGCTGGCAGCAGTTAAGAGGTCACATCTTGACTCACAAGCAGGAGATAGAGGACTTACTGGAAATTACCTTTTAAAATCTTAAAGCCTACGCTCAATGACACATCTCCTCCCACAAGGCCACGCCTCCTATCCTTTCCAAACTGTTCCACCAACTGCGACTAATTATTTGAATATATGGCCCATGGGGCCATTCTTATTCAAACCACCTCAGTGGTTAAGAACACTTACTGGTTTGTTTGGGTTTTTTTTTTCCCACAGAGGGCTTGGGTTAAATTTCCAGATCCCACATCAAGTGATCAAGTGACTCTCCGACTTCCAAGGACCCCTGCATGTGCATGGTACACATAAATCCCCTCACCCACAAATGAAAATAAATTGTTAAAAAAAAATAAGGTAAAGAATTATCAAGGAAAATAGTTAACATGAACCTCTGACCTCCATATATATGTGCATACACACACACACACACACACACACACACACTCACACTTGTATCTGCATCTCTACACACACACAGATACCCCACACATAGCATGTACAGAAAATGCCTAGGGGACTCAAAAGGCATAACTCGGAGGACATTCCTTAAAAGGCTTAACCGAGAGCTGTGGGTGGCACCATTGAGCGAGCTAGAGGCCCAAATGATTGACAAGCATGGGTTAGAGCAAAGAACACACATTCCCATCTCTGCCTCTGATTCCTGGACACTGTGATGTGAGCTGACATGACACCACTTACATGGTGCACGGCACCCTTCTCACTATGTGACAGATGTAACCCCTCTGAAACGGTGAACAAAATAAATATCCCCGCCCCCTTAAGTTACATGGTGTTTTTTTTCCTGACATAACCCCTCTAAAATGGTGAACAAAATAAATATCCCCCCCTTAAGTTACATGGTGTTTTTTTCCTGACACTTTGTAACAGGGAAGAAAACTAATGAGTTTTCCACCTTGTGAGTATCGACACCCCTCTGTTCCTCAGATTCTTAAGTTGTGGGTTGTGATCCTGTACTAAGTTTTGTGTCAGCTTGACCCAGGCTAGCGTCTTCTGAGAGGAGGGAGCCACAGCTGAGAGGATGGCTCTGTAAGAGCAGGCGTTAAGGCAGTTTCTTAATTAGTGATTGATTGATGCAGAAGGGCCAGGCGACAGGGAAGCTAACAGAGAAAAGGGAGAAACTAGACAGTCAGGGTACCTGGGCAGCTCAGGGCCAAGAAGACCCCGGAACCCTGGAGGACTCCCACATCAACCTTTAAATACAAACCAATGTGCTTATTGTAGAGAGCATGGGCATTGGGCAAGGGACTGCTCAAAGAAGAAACATAAGGCACCTAGGGTTCTCACCATGGAAGAAGATGAATATGGGAGACAGGACTCGGAACCCCTCCCTGAGCCTAGGGTAACCCTAAAAGTGGAAGGGACTCCTATGGACTTTCTAGTTGACACTAGAGCAGAATTTTCAGTCTTAAAGAAGTTTCTAGGACAATTAAAGGATAAAAAGACTATAGTAATTGGGGCCACTGGTCAAAAACCATATTCATGGACTACTGACAGGAAGGTGGATCTAGGAAAGGGACGAGAAACCCACTCTTTCCTTGTCATCCCAGAATGTCCCATGCCACTACTAGGGAGAGATTTACTAACTAAAATAAAGGCTGATGTATCTAAGATCTATAGGAAAGTAGGCTGAGTAAGCCATGGGGAGCAAGCTGGTAAGCAGCACCCCTTCATGGCCTCTGCATCAGCTCCTGCCTCCAGGTTCCTGCCCTGCTTGAGTTCCTGCCTTGGCTTCCTTCAGTGATGAACAGTTCTGTAGAAGTCTAAGCCGAACAACTCTCCCACATCCAAGTTGCTTTGGTTGTGATGTTTCATTGTGCTGTAAGAGAAACCCCACCTAGTACGGATGCCGTGAGGGGTCATGTCACTGAACTAAATGTGGAGGTTGTGAGAAACAGTAAACAGTTTTCAAATAGGAATCCAAGATGGACTTCTTAGTGGATTCAAGGAGCTGCTGTCAGCGTTTGCCCGTGCTGCTCAGGACTTCCCTATGACCTTACCCTCAACACGGACTGTGCACTTTCCGCCTCGCGTGGCATGGCATGGCCTGGCCTGGCATGGCGAGGTGCAGCACCACCAAGTTCTGCACAATGCCTCTGCAAAGACCTGAGATTGCTTCCTGTCACACACTTCCATGATGCTGATTTTCTGAAGGTTTAATTACAGAACCCAGACTTCCTGTTTCCAGCTGTCATCCCGTTGCAGGCAAGTATCAAAATCCTGTATCTTTAGATCATATTAGGACATTTCATTTAAAAAAAATTTCTGTTTGAGTTGCTGACTTGAGTTTCATTTTAAAAAAATAATAAATTTAGCTCTGGGATTAAGACAAAATTGCCAACAACCTCTGAAGTTGTCTTAAACACACTTCTGCCATTTTGTATTATGTATTTATGAAATCAAAATGCCAACCAAATCTGAAAAACATAAAAGATGCTCTCTTTCTCAGCATCAAATATTCATCCAAGATTTAATTCTTTATGTGAAAGCAAAAAATACATCTGTCTCATCAGTATGCAAGTTTGCTTTTATTGTTTTGTTTGTTTGTTTGCTTGTTTTGAGACAGGGTTTCTCTGTGTAGCCCTGGCTATCCCAGAATTTACTCTGTAGAGCAGAACTCAGAAATTCACCTGCATCTCCCAAGTGCTGGGACTAAAGGCGTGCGCCACCATTGTCCAGCGTTTTATTGTTAATAAGTGGTAAAATTATATGTAAACAAAAGAATTGCTTTAAATTTCTTTTTTTTGAAGGTTGTCAAATCTCTTTACAGATGGTTGTGAGTCACCATGTAGTTGCTGAGACTTGAACTCATGACCTTCAGAAGAGCAGTCAGTGCTCTTACCTGCTGAACCATCTCTCTTCTTTATTCTTTCTTTCCTTCTTTCCTTCTCCCTTTCTCTCCTTCTTTCCTTCTCTCCTTCTCGCCTTCTCTCTCTCTCTCTCTCTCTCTCTCTCTCTTTCTTTCTTTCTTTCTTTCTTTCTTTCTTTCTTTCTTTCTTTCTTTCTTTCTTTCTTTCTTTCTTTCTTTCTGAATTTTCCCTTCTCTGTGAGATTCAAGCATCCTCCCTCTAGCCCTACTTGTTACTTACCTTCTTGGGGTCTGTGGATAGCCAATTACCAGTAGGTTTAATTTGAAGACCTATTTATACATCTACACACTTAGGATTTTGTAAAATGTATCAGGCCATAAGGGGTCACAGTAGAAGTATCTGAGGTCAAATCAACCATTGCTACTTGTTTGATCGAAAGAGTAGTGACCTAATATATTCCAGAGTCTACTTGGGTTTCCCTCTTGCTCTTCTTTCTGAGTAGCCATTTCTTACCTTTTCTTCCCCTCATGTGCATATGTATATAGTATGTGCATGCATGTTCACATGGGTGAGCATGTCCGTGTGTATGTCTAAGCCTGAGATTGGCATCCAGAGTCATTCCCTGTTGCTTTCCGCCTTAGTCATTGAGGCAGAGTCTCTCCATTGACGTCAGAGCTCACCAAAGCACTTAGGCTAGCCAGTTTGCCACAGAGATCAGCACTGGATTCGGGGCAGGCCGCCATATCGGTTGGCGTTTCCATGGGTTCTGGGGATCTAAGTCTGGTTTCCATGGTTTCATAGAAGGTGCTTTAAGCACCTCGCCAAGCCACCCTCCAG
Source organism: Apodemus sylvaticus (assembly GCF_947179515.1). Classification (NCBI taxonomy): domain Eukaryota; kingdom Metazoa; phylum Chordata; class Mammalia; order Rodentia; family Muridae; genus Apodemus; species Apodemus sylvaticus. Next base: position 39,069,618 of record NC_067494.1, on the reverse strand, counting down.
CCTTGTTACTTTTCTTTGAAATCACAAATTTAGTCATTATTCCAGGCTGTTATGCTATAAATAAAAGTCCTCTAAAGACCTATATGTTTATGGCTTGGTTCTGCCTAGCCCATGTCACTATTGGGAAATGGAGGAACCTTTAGAAGGCAGGGTTTGTGGAAGGAGGTGAGGAAAGGACATGAGCTGGGAGGGGACACTGAGATGCTTGGATGCCCTTGAGCCACTGTCCCACACTTGGCTCCTTCACGATAGTCTCTGCCTTGTCACGGGTCCGAAAGCAACGGCACCAACCTTCTGAAATCTATGAAACTGTGCCCGAACAAACCTTTTCTCTTTTAAAACTGTTGAACTCAGGTTTTTTGTTACAGTAACAGACACTTAACCCACACATAGATTACACGTGTTCCCCGATTTAGGACAGTTCCTAGAAAGAAGCCGCTCTACTCTGATGCTTCTACAAGGTGATGAACTGATTAGAATGTTAACGGTTGCAGAGAGCTTGGACTGTCGCCCAATCACAATCTATTTTAGGCTGTTGTAGCACTATCCACAGATGAAACGTTTTGGGATGTAATAATGTAGTCAACCACTGTTGAGGTTTGGTCTGCTATGTTTATTGGTTCCCAGGATGTGTTTGTTCCCCAGGGAGAAGAGAATCTTCACACACACAATGTAACACATACACAATGTAACACATACACAATGTAACACAACACACCTTGGACTCTTACCCATCCCCCTCCAAGTTATCCCTGATTGGTGAATAAAGATGCCTGTATCCTATAGCTGGATGGAGAGAGAGGTAGAGTTTGGGTTCCCAGGCTTGGGGTCTGAGGAGAGAGAGGTGAGGACTAAAAACATGGCCACGAGGACTGGCCAATCAGAGTTAAGAACAGCCCAGATGGAACATGGCAAGTTATAACTCAGAGTTATTGACAGTGAAGTACACATAAATAGCAATGGGGAAGTAGATTGTAATAGCTTACAGGGTAGAAATCTGCCCAGCCCTAGTGCATTAAAGGCTTATAAATACAAAAGTTGTGTGTCTTTTATCTGGGAACTGAATGATCAAAGCCAGAGTAGAAACCCCGAATTGAGACTAAATACTTAATACAACAAACCACAGCTTCAACCAACCCCCAAGTTAAGATTATCACCCCAGCCGGGCGGTGGTGGCGCACGACTTTGATCCCAGCAGTTGGGAGGCAGAGGCAGGAGGATTTCTGAGTTCGAGGCCAGCCTGGTCTACAAAGTGAGTTCCAGGACAGCCAGGGTTACACAGAGGAACCCTGTCTCGAAAAAACAAGCAAACAAACAAAAGATTATCACCCCATAGCGCCTGCCCGGGGTCTACAGAATGTATTTTGCTCATCTTTTATCACCGCCCACTGCCCTGGACTCCTTCCCAGTCCCCTCCCACTCTCAGGCCTTGTGTCTTTGTGAGCCACTGAGTTTATTAGAGTTGCTTATGTGAGCAGGGGCAACTTAGTGGCAGCATCCCTGGAGGGTCTGACTCCTCTCCTCTCCCGGAGGAAAACCGCCAATAGCTCTTCAGGAGACTTCTAAGAAGAGTCTCTCTCTCTCTCTCTCTCTCTCTCTCTCTCTCTGCCATTATATGACAGCACCATGAGAAACCCATTTGCAAGCCAGGAAGTAGATCTTCAAGGGATGCCTGCCATCCTGGCACTTTGACCTTGATTGAATGTTGGATTTCTGTCATTTAATCCATGGTAGTTTTACTTTGACACCCAGAATGGTCACGTTTCCTCGGGCCTCATAAAACTCCTTGTCTCAGTCAGGGTAACTTAGGATACCTCCACAATGAATGCCCCAGGGCATCTCATTAGCTTCTGTCAACATGGTTTATTGCCCATTCATGGAACATCCACGGCTCTGATCTACAGAAGCCTCATTATGGAATTTAAGTGGAGGAATGACCTTCATGTGGAACATAGAAAAACAATTATGGTGGAGAGAAAAAGGAAAGGGCTAGCTGAGTGCTGCCTCTCAAAGCTTCTGCCCAGAGCAAGTTGAGAACACTCTTCAGTTCTGCACAGAGGACATGCATGTGGGAAGGAAAGAAGGCAGAGCATGGGTGACCAGAGCATGACGAAGCATCCCTTTCAGGACTCCCTGTTGCCTAATCTTCTATTTAAATAATTTTATGTTATTTGTGTGTGTGTATTCACATGTGTATACTTATGTGTCTTAGTGTGGGTATTCACATGTATGCATACCCATGTATGTAGTTATGTGTGTATATTCACATGTGTGCACTCATGTGTATAAGTATGTAGTGTTCACGTGTGCCAATGTATGTATTCATGTGTGTATATTCATATGTGTGAGTATGTAGTATTCATATATGTGTGAATGTCGTACCCACATGTGTTTATTCATGTGTGAGTGTGTGTGTATATTCATGTGTGTGATTGTGTGTGTATTCATGTATGTGACTGTGTAAGTATTCATGTGTGTGAGTGTGTGTATAGTCATATGTGTAACTAGTATTCATGTATGTGAATGTGTGTACCCATGTGTATGTTTATTCATGTGTGAGTGTGTGTATATTCACGTGTATGTGTATAGCTATGTGTGAATGTGTGTGTGTGAATGTGTATGTATTTAGGTGTGTGAGTGTGTGAATGTATATAGATTCATGTATATAAATGTGCAAATATTTATGTGTGTGACTATGCGTATATTCATATGTGTGAATGTACATATTCATGTGTGTGACTGTGTATGTAGTCATGCGTGTGAGCATGTGTATATTCATGTGTGTGTATATTCATGTGTGCCTATGTATGTATTCATGTGTGTATATATTTATGAGTGTGAGCATGGGTATACATGTGGCACAGAGCACAGGTAGAGGGTTGGTCCTCATCTTCCCCCTTGTTCTGAGATAGTCCTGAAGTTGAGTGTGGCATTCTCCAGGCTAGCTGGCCTGTAAACTTCCAGGAATCCTGCCTTCACCTCCTGTCTCACTGTCGAAGCCCTGGAATTCCAGATGTGCTGCCTTTCCTGACTTCACATGTCTCTGGGTTCCCAGCTCCTTGAGTTTGCACAGTCGGCACTTTACCTACAGAACCCTCTCCTAAGTGTGACTTGTGTTGTTTGGGACAAAACCAAGGCCGCATGGGAGTTCTAAGTGGTGTCTTCCTGCCGAACTCTCTCCCTTGGTTCCTCTCCTTCTGATCTTCCTCACACTCTGAGCATATCGCTTTTTGAACACGCCACCACCCAGCCTTCCTTCTCAGGGTCCTTGAGATACCGTCTTCCCTTCCATCCTCTCTTCCTCCACTAATTCTGCTGGTTCTTCAGGTCTCCATTGTTGCTTCTTCACAGATCCCTTCCCTGGACCTGCAGATTGGCCAGGGCTTCCTTTGTAATATGCCTACACGGAATGGTTGTTCTAAGCCTGAGTACTAAGCCTGGCACTTGCCCAGCATGCGTGAGGCTCTAGTCCCAGGACTTTCAAAACAAGGAACCAACTTCCTGATGCTCCAACTATTGGTAATAGACATTTGTCCAAGTTAAGTCCCGATGGCAGAGGTAGAACATGGACATCCGGGAGTGGTGGTGGTGGTGGAAGGGAGCCATGATGTTTGACCCTGTCCAACTCCAAAGTGGCAAAACAGTCATAGTACACTGGGAGGTACAGGGATACAGACATACATAGCATGGCAATATAACATTATCTATGGACTGCAGGTACCTTTTGATGCTCCTGTGCATGCATGCACATGTGTGTGAGTACCTGTGCACGCACATGTGTGTGGAGGTGAGATGACAACTTTGGGTGCTGTCCTTCAATCACTGTCCACCTTGGATTTTGGGACAGGGTCCCTCACTGGTTTGGGGCTTGCCTGATTGGGCTAGCTGGTGAGCCCCAGGGATGCAACTGTCTCTGCCTAACTGCTAAGACTGGAAAACATGAGATGGTGTATACAGGCTCTGGGTGTTGAATTAGGGTCCTGGTAATGACTTAGCAAGCCCTTCGCCCACTAAGCTATCAAGACCACCCTGGGCTAAATGGGACCATGTTTCAAAAGCAAAGAACAAATCTTATCAGAGTTGCACAAAAGGGAGTCATTATTAGAGCTTGTGACCCGCTGTTGAGCTTGAGACACAAAGCTGTGTGGCCATCCACAAATGCATGAGAGTCAGAGGTTATCAGTGGAACAGCAGGTATGATTCACAGTCTCCAGCTCACTCCCCTTTCTCAGTAACAAACCATGAAAACGCTCTGTTGTCTCAGCGATGTAAACATTCGAAAGAGCTGGAAAGAGAGGAAACCAGAAACACGCCATGAGCACCTTAGAGGGCAGAGGTCTGAGTACAGTGAGTGCCTGGTGTCTTTCCCTATACTGATGAGGTCAGGGATGTGGCTCGGTTGGTAGAGGGTTTTCCTAGCACTATGGAAAGCAGAGGCTGGAAGATCAGAAGTTCAAAGCCATCTTTACCCCGTAGAGAGTTGGAGACTAGCTGTGTTATATAAGACCCTGTCTCAAAATAAATAAGAGGGGTTGGGGAGATAAAATGTGTGCTTGGTAGGTAAAATGCTTTCTGTGAAAGCATAAGTTTATAGCACATGGGTAAAAAGCCAGATGTGGCTCTACATGCCTTAAGCCCAGCTCTTGAGCCAAGAATAGGAGACTCCTGGAGGCTCCCTGGACTGCCAGATGCGACAACTGCTAAACTCCAGGCTCAGCGGGAGACTCATCTTAAAAACTAACGTGGAGGGCAACTGAGGAAAACCTCTGCTGTCAACTTCTGGTCTCTACACTGGAACATATTAGTGAGTCCACATGCCCTACCCCCAATGCATATAGCACTGTTTTAATTAGGGTTTTTACTGCTGTGAAGAGACACCATGACCAAGGCAACTCTTATAAGGGACAACAATTAATTGGGGCTGGCTTACAGGTTCAGAGGTTCAGTCTGTTATCAAGGCAGGAAGCATGGCAGCGTTCAGGCAGGCATGGTGCTGGAGGAGCTGAATTCTACATCTTGTTCTGAAAGCAAACAGAAGATTGTCTCATGGGCAGCTAGGAGGAGGGTCTCAAAGCCTTCCCTCACAATGATACAATAAGGCCTACTCCAACAAGGCCATACCTCCTAATGGTGCCACTCCCTGGGCCAAACATATTCAAACCACCACAATCATACATATACTGACAAACAAACAAACAAACAAGTCTAAGAAGATAGGTAGGAACTAAATCACAAAGCTTTTAGATTTATTTTTCTCTCCTTTATCCCATTGAGTAAGTTTCTGGATAAAGACAAAGGTTTTTGTAAGTAAAATGGAAATAACAACAGCAGTTTGTTCTGAAGACCGAGTCCTGTCGTCTTAGCCGGGGTTTCTATTCCTACACAAACATCATGACTAAGAAGCAAGTTAGGGAGGAAAGGGTTTATTCAGCTTACAGTTCTGCATTGCTGTTCATCACAAAAGGAAGTCAGGACTGGAACTCAAGCAGGTCAGGAAGCAGGAGCTGATGCAGAGGCCATGGAGGAATGTTCCTTACTGGCTTGCTCAGCCTGCTTTCTAATAGAACCCAAGACTACCAGCCCAGGGATGGCACCACCCACATGGGCACTGCCCCCTTGATCACTAATTGGGAAAATGCCCCACAGCTGGATCTCATGGAGACACTTCCCCAACTGAAGCTCCTTTCTCTGTGATAACTCCAGCCTGTGTCAAGTTGACACACAAAACCAGCTAGTACACCTGTATCATGAGAAAATTATTGCACTATTTTTCACTTCTCTTGGGTTGTTGGTACAAATGTAATCATATCTGAGAATGCATGTTTGTTCTTTTTAATAAAACATGTATGCACAAAAAGCAACATGGATGTTGAGCAGGAAGTTGAGAGTCGTCATGTTAATGCTGTTTTTCTTGAGTTGATTTCTAAGTACATTTCTTTGACCTATTATTTTAGCTTAACCATATTGCTTTGAAGAAAATTCACTGTCTGGCATCTACAGGCTGAAATCACAGGGCCAAGAGATTGACAGAAGGAAACTGACCTCCACCCCCACCCCCACCTCCCTTGAGCTACCAAATGTCATGTCCTTAGCTTTATCCAGAATAAGTTTCCCTTTCAGTTGAATGCAATCTTCCTGAGGGACCCTTTCAGAACTTCCTAGATTCCTGAAGTCTCCAGCCCTACAGTGCCTACCATGTAGAAAGAGGTTCCCCTCAGTGTTCTTGCAAACACTCTGGTGAAGAGCATTTACAAGCCAGCTTGTAGCTGGGTCTGCAGGTGTGTGCGTGCACAAAGGCCGACATGCCGGGAAGGAGTAAGCATCCGGTACCTGAACAGATCAATGCGCCTATTAAGTGATTGCCTGTGATTTTTGTTTTTGTTTTGTTTTGACTTGGTACTGAAAAATTCACCTTTTGGTTGGCTTCCCTGTATGGGATGGAAGTGAGTACCCTGGCTTTGGAGGGTGGCTTGACCTTCCATGCAATCACTTCTCAAAGCTACTTCTCTAATTTGACAAATGATAAAAAGAAAACATTATAGCAGGTTCACTGATTGCAACAATGGAGAAAATAAAGACAACCCGCATTTCAGTATTAAGTTCATGCAGCAGAGTTTGTTTTCAACTGCTGTTTCTCTTCTTAGTTTTTAAAAAAAAATTAAAGAATTTTAAATTTTTTGAGAGCATAATTACATTATTTCCCCTCCCCTCTCTTCTCTCCAAACCTTCCCATAAACACCTCTTAATTGTTGTTACATGCAAAATGTATATACACATATAAATATGTCCCTAAATACACAACTGTTTAGTTCATATAATGTTTCTTGTATTTATATTTTCATTTGGCTTTGGATAACTGTGATGGTTTGTGTATGCTCAGCCCAGGGAGTGGCACTATTAGAAGGTGTAGCCCTGTTGGAGTAGGTGTGTCACTGTGGGTGTGGGCTTTAAGACCCTACTCCCAGCTGCCTAGAAGTCGGTCTTCCACTAGCTGCCTTTAGATTAAGATGTAGAACTCTCAGCTCCTTCTGCACCATGCCTGCCTGGATGCTGCCATGCTCCTACCCTGATGATAATGGACTGAACCTCTGAACCTGTAACCCAGCCCCAATTAAATGCTGTCCTTATAAGACTTGAGTAGGTCATGGTGTCTGCTTGCAGCAGTAAAACCCTAAGACAATATCCAGTTGTTCCCTTCCCTTCCTTAGTCCTTGTGTAGAGTTAAGATCCCCTGGTCTGTACCTCCTTCTCCCACCCCTTCACTCCAGCAGGTTTACTGTTGGCCTTGTTCTGCTTATGTTTGGAAGTCATATTGGTGAGAGATTACGGATGTAGCTCCTGTCATTCTTGGAAGGAAATGATCTCACAGAATACTCCCTGATCCTCCTCTGACTCTTAAAATCTTTCTATTCTCTATTCTGAAATGTTCTTTGAGCCTTAGGTGCAGGAGTGTTTTGTGTATGTATACACTGGGAGTGGGCTTCATATCTTTGCATTTTTGATTGGTTGTAGTTTTCTGCAGTGGTCTCTAGGTGTTCCATTAAGAGGGTGCCTTAATGAGGGGTAAGAACTTCCCTTATCTGTGGTTATAAGGACAAATATTTAAAATGTAGTTAGGGATTATACTGGTTTAGTAAAGTGGTAGTTGTAGGTTCTCCTCCAAGGTTCATAACTTCACTCGCCCCAAGCAGTTGGCCAGGTTTCCAGTAGTAGGTATCATTTCCTTCTTGTTGAGTGGGCCTTAAGTCTAACTAGAGAGCTGTTGGTTACCACCAAGGTGTGTGAGCCACCACTGCATCCTAAGGGCTACTGTGCCCTGCTGGCACTGCTGTAATTCATAGCATCACAGCTGGGCAGGATTGTTGATTCCTTCCTTCCAAGAAGTTTGCGTGACATCTTCTGGTCCCATGAGAGCTAATCCTTAGGGAGGAGGCTCTCTGGTCAGTTCCAGCTCAGGGGCCTCTTAGTCCTGTGTCGAAAGTGCATGGTGTTTTCAGCAGCAGGGACTTAACCTCCCACTTCTGGGAGCCAACCATGGGCAAGAGCAAGATCATGTAATGTTTGGGAGTCTCTTGGACAACCTTGACCAACAGCTCAAAAGGGAGTCTTCTTATGACCTCATGACTGGTGTTGCGTTTTAGTTAGATGGTCTTTGGTAGAAAGTGAATTGCTAGCCCAGATGAGAAATTTAATTTAAACCATTATGTATATATTTTTATACAGACCTGTGTGTGTGTGTGTGCTATAGGGGGTCTTCATTTGTTTGTTTTTATTTTTAGATAGATCACTAATAGTAATGATTCCTTATGCATTTTTCAGAATTCTTACTATTATTTTTTTCTACCTAAGATGTGTCAAAGATACTGACCTGGCCAATAAACTTTTATTTAATACTAAGGATTATTTCAGTGTGTGTGTGTGTGTGTGTGTGTATGTGCATGCGCGTGTTGGTATCTTGTTATATAGTATGTAGCACCAGCTTCCCTCAAATTTGAGATCTTCTTTCCTCAACCACACATGTTCAGGGTAAATGAGTCCGCTGGATCTTAGCTTGATTAGTAGAATTTATTGATTTAAAGTCATCCAGTGAGTGCCGCACCATGACAGCAATTGATATTTACTGTGCTGTTCAATCCTCTTCTACTTGCTTTCAACCTTGGAGACTGTGTTCAGGGCTTACGCAATGCAGGCCAGGCAAGCATCCTACCACCGGGCACATTCCAAGGTCCTTGGAAAACACCAAATTTTCTCCTAAGACCTTCATCTCAGTCTGCAGCTCTGGCTGATCATGAACTTGGGGTCCTCCCAAGAGCTGGTTCTGGGATTATGGGTCTAGTAGGGGGTTTTATATTCTATCTAGCCTATATAAGAAAACATTCAATCCTGGTATTTTATTTACAAGCTGTAAGCCTAGATTGGGCAGGATTAGAACTGTTCTAACTTACTTCCCAGCCGTGTGTTCCTTGTCACTTGCTGTTTCTCCTGGCCATGTGCTCATGGTCCATCTCCTCTCGTCGTGGTCTCCTCTTCCCTTTGACTCTCTTTTCCTCTCTGTTTTCTCCTGAGACTCCTCACTTGATCCTCAAGTCCCGCCTTTCTCTCTCTACTGCTCAATCACAGGGTTTAGGTTTTTTTTTTTTTTATTGACCAATTAATTTGAGAAGCAAGGGTGGTACAGTAAAAGCTGTTCATCTTGGGGCAACCAGATCTTGGGGAACAGAATTAAGCATTTGAATACATAGGTGCAGATCACATGGGCACAACATATGGGCACATGCCACCACACCTGATCGTCTCCATAACCCATCCTTTCCTCTTTCTCCTCGCCCTTCTTTCTCTAATACTTTATCATTCCTAGCACTCCTTAAATATTCCTACGTAAGTTTCTTTCTTCTTTGGGATGTGGCATCTCACGTTTTCTCTTTCAATTCATCTGTGTTGTAAGGGAAAAGACTGAAGCGGGCCAAGGGGAAAATCCGTTTGATTTGGGTGACTGAAAACAATGATTTAGTATTGACTGCAGAACCTGCTGTCCCTGAGTCACACTGTATACATAACGGTGGCTTTCAGGGGCAGTTTCTCCCTGGCCATGGAGGACACCTTGAGGATGACTCATAGTTTGCGCAATGACTATCCTGCAGCTAAATTGGGAAGCCACAGGTTTACTGAGGGCTGAGTCCTGAGCGGGAATGAGAGGCCAGGTCTCAGAGAAGGCAACAGGCACCTCCGGCTACAGGCTCCTGGGGCAGAGGCCATGGAACAGCTGCTGGCCAAGAGGGAAGTCCTGAAGGCCCGAGTTGCCCAAGGGGTTAGGAGGCCTTTGTCTCTATTTCATGGGGCCGTCACAGCTGGGAACTTAACTTCTGCACAGTCCGTGCACAGACAGTGAGAACAAACCTTTGCCCTGCTCTATGGGGGTAGTGAAGGCATTTGGGGAATCTGAAAGTATTGCAGGGGATCGTGTGAGGCCTTGTTGTTGGGATGCTGTAAGACGGACAGTATGGGAAGAAAAAGATGCCAGAACTCTGAAATTTACCCTGAATCGTAACAGTTTTAACAGGCACGGTGGAAACTGGAGGATGTATTCTATTGAAATAACTAGCATCTTCACTTGGTTCCTATGAAGAGTTTCACTCGCCAGGATTTTTCCTGTGCTATATAGAACAGTCTGGTTCCCCTCTACTGACTGGAGAGCTCCTTTTTATCAGCTTCTTGTGTTTATTTCTGAACTCTTATTTTGTAACTCACCACCCACCCTGGTTGAATGATTTGTAGATCGACAATAGTTTTTAAAATACTTATTGTATTTTGCGTGTATGTGTATAGACCTAAAAGCATGTATGTGTCACCAGGTGTGTGCAGTCGAAGACAAGGTCGGAAGAGGTGTCAGGTCCTCTGGAACTGGAATTTCAGATGGCCTTGAGTCACTGTGGGCGCTGGGAATCAAACTGCTTCCTCTGTGAGAGCAGAGGGTGCCCTTAACCTCCATGGCCTCTGTCCATCCCCAGCTGATGGTATTTTTAATCGAATTGGGCAACTTTCTATAGTTGTTGTTTTTTCAGAAGTAGAACCCAGGGCTAGCGAGTCAACTCAGCAGGTAAGAGCACTCTCTGCGGAAGCCAGATATCTGACTTCCAAACTCAGGACACAGCCCTGGAAGGAAAGGCCTGAGTCCTGAATGTTGTCCACTGATCTCCACACAAGCTCTGTGTACACATATGTCCCCCGATATAGTTGAGAGACAGCTCTGAAGGAGACGGTCAAGCTTTGGGGTGGTCACCATCTAAAGGGCACAGGGTACGGTCACCATCTAAAGGGCACACGACACACTGTTGGAGAGATGTGGAATGGAATGAGACCAGGGTACTCAGTTCATATTCCAGTCTGCTGCTTCCCATCCGAGGGAGCCAACGTGCAGTCCTCTGACCTTCAGCCTCTTTGCCAGCCTCTAAACTGATGAGGGTGTCTGATGCCGTCCCCAAACACGAGTTTTTCTATCATCAGGTCTGCTGTCTACCTACTGCCCACCAGCTGCTTTTCATGCCCATTTTCTTTTGAAATGCTGAGGATTGAATGCAGAGCCTCAAGGAAAGATTAGGCAAGCACTCTACCCAGGAGCCACGCCCCAGTCCTCTGCCCTCAGGCAAACACTTTAAGGACTGATCAGATGTCAACCATCTTCCCCTAAGGAGTGCTCCATTGTTTAGCCACACCCCCCCAGACCCTCTCCTATTCTTCTGAAAGCATTTCTAGTGAAAAGGACACAGCTCCTCTTTTCTGGGCTTTCTTTCATCTGCAAAATAGGAAAATGAGCAGAGACTTCACACCAACTGCTGTACAACAAATACTTAATGGGCTTGTTTTGCCAAACAGATACACAGAGAGGAAACTGACTGTTTAACCTTGCACGTGTTTGACCCTTCCTGAATCAGGCAAAGCTGGAGATACACTGGTCATAAGGCCCACAAAGGTGCTGTCATTTTGCAGCCAAAGAAATGGATGCCGAATGGTAATAACATCTCATGGCACACAGGGAGATACCCACTAGGCCTTGAGATCAGAGGCGGAGCAGAGAAAGGATGTTGATGCACGATGGCCTCCAGGACACGGCACATGCAGGACCCGTTCTCCTCTCTCTGCATTGACAAGTTTGTACTTGTCAAAGTGATTTGAGATTTCACTGATCACTTCTCTTTCTGGAGTTTCTGAAAGACGTTAGATGATTAAAGAGATGTCATGGGGGGCTCTGCCCAGACTTCAGCATCCCTAAGGATCTGGGATGACTTTGGCAGGAGACCTCAGTCATCTCCTTAGGGAGTAATGCCTGGTGCCCTGGCAGGCTGCGATGGATCCAGCCATCCTAGTGGGACAGAACCAAGGAGCCAGTAGACAAAGATCATCTCAGTTCCCTTCTCCTGTTGGCTTTAGAACACATCAAGCGTGGTTAAAGATTACTTGTGGAGTGGCTTTGTGCCTAGACAGACAAACAAAAGAAGGACAGTCTGACATTCACTGTCTGACTTGGACAAACGAGAAACAATAAAATAATGATAATGTGTACCATGTGTGGAGTCCCCGACGTTTGCTATTGGCCGGGCAATGTCCTCTGTGCACGTTATCTTGGATTCCTTAATTCTTTCCATAAATATTTCTCCAGTGTCTGTTATGTGTCAGGTGTTCCAGTTGCTGGGAGTAGTACCACAGGGCACAGGGCGGGGAAAATTCCTGCTTTTGGAAAAATGGTCCAGTACATATAAACAAATGAATATATATGATTAAGGCTTATGAATATATATGATTAAAGTTGTAGCTATGAAGAGCAGCAATGAAGCCAGAGTCCATGAGGGACAGGTAAGAAGGAGTTTTAGGCAGAGATGTGACTTTGAGCTACTCCAAGGCTGTGTGCTCCAGGCAGAAGAAGCTATGTGTTTGTGTGTGTGTGTGTTTGTGTGTGTATATGTGTGTGTTTGTGTGTGTGTTTGTGTGTATATATGTGTGTGTGTTTGTGTGTGTATATGTATGTGTGTGTTTGTGTGTGTATGTATATGTGTGTGTATGTGTGTGTGTGTGTATGTGTGTTTGTGTGTGTATATGTGTGTGTGTATATGTGTGTGGGTAGGCACAGGGACGAGATGGAACTTGGAATCCTCATGGTGACTGGAATGGGTATGTACCGGGAACTGGAAAGAAAGGCCAGGGAATGAGCCTTGCAGAGGCACTTCCCGTAGGAAAAACAATCAACTCTCATCGGAGACAACCAGAAGCTCCCAGAAACCTCGTCTGCTTTGCTGGAGAAAATGGGGCAGGCCCATACCTAGAAATGAGATTATTTAATTTTATGATTTTTCAATTTTAAGTTTATTTTAAGGAATCATCGTGTAACATCGACGACACTGCACCCATGGGAGAATGGCTGCAGTGTGTGTCCCTTGGTTCTTTTCCTCCTCTCTCCTCTTTCTCCCTCCCTTCCTCCTTTGATAACAGGCATAGAAACAGAGGTGAAGGAATGACTCATCACATTTTTTTTAAAAAGAATACATTTTTATTATTTCTTGAGAATTTTGTATTTGTTATGATCATATTCCACCCTTTCTCCCTGAATTCTTCCCAGATCCGGCCCCTTTCTCTTCCTAACTTTGTGAATTATTTTCCCCTATCAAGGCCAATGTGTAAGGATCAAATATTCATAGATGGGTGGCCCTCCACTGAAAGGTAGTCGACTTATCTGGACCTACACTCTTGGAGAAAAGCAACCCCTCTTCTCCTAGCAGCCAGGAACTGTCAGTAGCTCCACTGCTAGGGGTGGAACTTTATATATAACTCTCCATTCTCGGATTCGGCCCGGATTAGGTTTGTACAGGTCTCGTGCATGCTGTTATGACCACTGTGAGTTCACATTCGCAGCTGCCCGGCTGCACCCAGAGGACATTGTTTCCAAGTTGCCATTTACCGCCCGTGGCTCTCACCCTCTTTCTGCTCCCTTTGCTGTAATGATCCCTGAGCCTTTAAAGAAGGGGTGTGGCACATGTGCTTCACTGTGCACTTTCATCCTATCCTGCCGTTTTCCGAGAGAAAAAAAGATTCCAAGGGCACGTTCACACCCGCTATTCCACTGATGGGTGAGCTCAGTGAATCTGGATACGAACTCAATCAGTGTCCATGGATTCCCTGGAAGCTATCGGGGCCCACATGGAGAAAAAGCAATGGGGCTGGAGAGATGGCTCAGTGGTGAAGAATGCTGACTGCTCTTCAAGATGTTCTGAGTTCAATTCCCAGCAACCACATAGCGGCTCACAACCATCTGTAACGGGATCGGATTCCCTCTTCTGGTGTGTCTGAAGACAGAGCACTCATATATATTTAATGAATTAATTACCTAATTAATAATCACATTTAAAAAGAAAGAACAAAATAAAAATGGCTGCTGTATGAATTAGACTTTTGATTAAGATTTTTTCCCCCCCTTGGGGACCTAACCTGCTTTAAAGAACTATGCTCTTGGGCTGGAGAGATGGCTCAGCGGTTAAGAGCACTGACTGCTCTTCCAGAGGTCCTGAGTTCAATTCCCAGAAACCACATGGTGGCTCACAACCATCCATAAAGAGATCTGACGCCTTCTTCTGGAGCATCTGAAGACAGCTACAGTGTACTTACATATAATAATAACTAAATCTTTAAAAAAAAAAAGGAACTATGCTCTTGGGCCTGTGAGATGGCTCAGCAGATGAAGATGGCAGGTGACGTTTTGGAATCCACATTGTGGAAGGATAGAATCAACGCCCATCAGTCACCCTTCAGCTCCCACACATGTGCCCCTCCACACAAATAAACACAGAAATAAACGGGCAGAGAGCTTCATGCTTCTTTGTGTATTTTAGAATTGACATGTAGAATTTGGTCAAAAACTTGAATATTGAAGCCAATGAAATTGCTGTATGAGTACTGTAAATACTGGTATCTTAAGATGGCGACATCACTCTTTTAATTGTTTCTAAGCGACCTTGAGATCTCACTCCAGTTTAGTGACTTTCATCCTCCACTGAAGGAACAACATACAGGCTCTCCTGAGCCAAGAAACAATGCATTCTGTTTTCTCCCAGAAGTTTTATTTCCATGCTGCTTCAGAAGCTTATGCTAATGTAACAAAATTACGATATAAAGTCCTTTCTGAATATCATGCTGTACTTTTATCCATCAAGCGTATGTATAAGGATATAAATTTATACATTTTAAAATTCCCATGACTTCAGGCTTTAAGTGTTTTCAGGATTGAATTATCCTCACGATGAGTAACAGCACAGTGGCTGACCAAAGCAATGTAAATGCATAGAAAATCTTGATAAAATGTGGCCAAAGACGAGAGTTGTACTGGAAGTCTCATGGGCGTTGGTAGTTTACCTGCATCTATGTCTACATGAGGGTAGCAGATCTTCTGGAACTGGAGTCACAGACTGTTGTGAGCCACCATGTGGTTTCTGGGAACTGAACCTGGGTTCTCTGGAAGAGCAGTCAATGCTCTTAATCGCTGAACCATATCTCCAGGCCTGTATTTTTTTTTTCTTAATAAGAGGAATGATACTGTACTTTTCTCATATGTTACATGATTGTGGATAAATATTATTTACTGCCAGATTGCTATGATTACAAAGTAGGCAGCATTAGTTCTAATTTTATTTTATTTCATTTTATTTATTATTTTATTTTATTTTATTTTAGATTTAAGAGACGTTTGCTTCCAGAGGAGGAGATGAAATGTGGAGAGTGTCATTAAGAAAGCACACTTTGAGTTTTGGAACTCATTCTAAGTTATTTGCCCCCACACGACACCACATGCTAACCTAGTATCAAACGTATTTAAAAATCAATCATACGACATCTTCCTTTAGCTTCCCTTTAATTCTGTTGAAATTAAATTATCACAAAGTGCCAGCATCAGTTGCTTTCTGCATTGCTGGAGCACACTATCTGACAAATGAACTTAGGGCTCACAGTTCCAAGGTGCAGTCCCTTCTGGAGAGGAAGTCCTGGCGGCAGTAGGAGCCTGAGGTAGCGGGTCACCCTGTACTTGTGGTCAGGAGGCTGAGAGGGATGGACTCTGGAGCCCCACTTGTTTCCCCTCTTTCCTTTGGTCTGACAGTTAAGGTGGGTCTCCCTACCACAGTTAACCTAATCTAGAAAACCCCTGGCAGACATGCCCAGAGACCTATGGTGACTCAAGATCCTACCACTCCCAGCACCTCAGAATGTGACCGTATCAGAAAGAGGATCTTTGTAGATTTAATTACTAAGGTGAGGTAATAGGGTGGTCCTTAGTAGAGAGCCGGGCAGAACCAGGCAGAGGGAAGAGGGTGTGGAGGCACAAGCCTTCCATGAGCTAAGCAGAGAAGTCTGGGGCAGTCTCTCAGCTCCCAGAAGAACTAGCAGGTTAATAACTCAGATTTTGAATTCCAGGCCTGAGCACTGGGGGACAGTAAGTATCTATTGCCATACCCTCTAGTCTATGATAACTTGTTTCACCAGCCCTTGCTAACCATCACATGGGTCTTGGAGCCACCCTTCCCGGCCATGTACACCATAGTTTCCAGGATTTGGTGTCTAAAATAAGTTATTTTATTTATTTTATTATGCAAAATTGTGAAACAACAACAGGAAACAACAAACACCTCAAAACAAAACCAGCCTTACATTGTAGCCCAGGCTGGAACTTACTATGTAGCCCAGGCTAACTTCGAATGCAAGGAACTCTTTGTGCCTTAGCCTCTGAGCTTTGGAAGTATGAACCTTCGAATGCAAGGAACTCTTTGTGCCTTAGCCTCTGAGCTTTGGAAGTATGAACCGCCAAACCCAGCTCAGGCAGGGTCTTTAAAACCCCAGAGGTGTGAACTGGAGGGAGACAGAGTGAAAGGAAGGCCCCACTTTGTGAAGGTCATTTTAGAAAAAGCCCTCGTGACAGATAGATGCTGAATACAGAGCAGATACTGAATGTAAAGACCTTGAGGTTATTTTCTTTCAAAATTTCTTTGTCTGTGGACCGCGTCTTGGCCACTGAGGAATTTGTGAAGCCAGTTTCCAGGGGTCTGTGTGCACTGCAGAGTGACTGCTATAATCCATGAATGTCTTCATAGAGGGCAGGCTAACTGCTTATGTAAGGATTTAATTCTCTCTTTTTTCGTTTTTTAATGTAATTTAATGAGGCAGGCTATCTCCCCACAGCCCACTCTGGCCTAGAGCTCACCACGAAGCTTCAGGTAGGGGGCCTTGAATTTGCAGCAATCTTCCTGCCTCAGCCTCTTGACCCCTGGGTTCACAGGCATGCGCTGCTGCTTCTGGTTATGCATGTAAAATTCTAAGTTTTGGCAAGGGGAAGGAAGAGGACTCCCAGCTAGGAGGGAAGCAGTTTGGGAGTGGACTTTTGCCTCAGTTAGGAGTTGGCAGGGTAGCCACAACCATATGGCTCATGGCCTCAGAGGGCAGGGTTTCTAGACCGTGTTAACTTTTCCCCCCTTGAGAAAGTAGCAAATGGAGCTGCTGCTTATGAAGGTGAGGCTGGGTGGCGGGGGCGGTGGGAAGCAGATCATTAATGCCTGTGGCGTTGCCAGGTGGAGACGGAAAAGAAGCAGCTGTGTGCGCTGGCTGTGTGGAAACTGAGGTAACTATGAACTCCTTGCTTACTGACCTTCACTTCACAGCCACTGCTGCCCCGCTCAGACGCTCCTTGTCTTTCTCTGGGCTTTTGCTGTCTTGGTCCTCAAGCCGAGAAGGACCGAGTCTCCTAGAGAGGCTCAGCAAGGGAGCGTTAACACTGCTTGACTGTCCATCTGCTGTAAGGCTGGACAGAGTAAGTAGCCGTGTGGACACCCTCACTGATGTGAAAACACAGATGTTCATCGCTCACTACACTCATGGGCGTGACTTTCCCTTGGGTGTGGTGAAGACGGTCCTTAAGAGACTTGGGTTCACCATCAGCCTTGAGGAAATCCATGCAATAGGGTGCTTTTGGTACTGCCTGGGAATCCACTGTCCTTGCTGTTCATTTCCAAATTGGGAAGGTGCTACAGTACATCCCACATAGGCCTGCAGAGGAGAGCCACCTCATGCTCCTGATTCTCAGATGGGTTTGCCTCTGTGTCCAAACTCCCTCAGTAGGCTGCTTAATTTCTGTCCGAATCAAGAGCTGCCCTGCTTATTCAGGAAACACAGAAGAAGCTTTCCTAGGCCATGTGACCCGGTGCTTCTTCTAAGCAGGAAGTACAGAGTACCAGGGCAGCCCAGCCACAGAAGCTACTCCCTGTCCTGCAGGAGAGACCCTTTACCTTTTTGAGACCAAGAGGGCAAAACACTGGTTCTACTACAGTGACTCTTTGTTGAAAAATGCTTCTTTCATATTTGCTTGTTAATTTTCAGATAAGGTTTAACTATGTATCCAGGGCCTACTTCAGACTTGAGGTCCTCTTGTCTCTGCCTCCTAAGTGTGGGCCCCACAAGTGTGGCTCTGGCAGAGCCCTGGTTTTACACGAGAAGAAAAGTGGTTGTTAGCCGTGTGGTGGTGGCGCACGCCTTTAATCCCAGCACTTGGGAGGCAGAGGCAGGCGGATTTCTGAGTTCCAGGCCAGTCTGGTCAACAGAGTGAGTTCCAGGACAGCCAGGGCTACACAGAGAAACCCTGCCTTGAAATACCAAAAATAAATAAATAAATAAATAAATAAACTAAAAAGAAAGAAAGAAAGAAAGAAAGAAAGAAAGAAAAGAAAAGAAAAGAAAAGGAAAGTGGTTGTTATTTTCTAGTGCTCTGTCTCAGGCCCAGTCAGTCACAATCACAGTCCATGGTCCTGGGTCCTTTGGTGCTCCTAGCTCCTCAGAGGCTGCTCTTAGCCATGGTGGTAGAGACAGAGCCCATTACCCTGTGGTTGTGACCACGCATCACTTCTGCAAAGGACAGACGGAGGTTATCAGTATGTGCACGGGAACTCTTACCCGCACTGATACTTGTGTCTTTCATTGGTGTAAATCTCTAGTTTTTGTGGCTATAGTAGAAGGATGTGCCAGGGTGAAGGGCCAAAGGTGGGCTGGAGAGGTGGCTCAGTTGGTCAAGGCCTTGACTTATAACCATGAGAACCTGAGCTTACATTTCAAAACACAGTGAAAAACAAGCAAGCAAGCAAACAAACCAGCCAGTGGGCCATGTAGCCTGTCTTCCCAACACCTGGGAGATAGTTCTTTGAGGCTCACTGACCAGCCAGCTCTACTCCAACTCATTAAGTTCCAGAGCCCCGAGAACCCAGAAAAGAGACACAGAAGAAAAAAGGTTGAAGTTCCCCGAGGAATGGTGCCTGAGGTTGGTCCTCTGACCCCATACCCACCCACACATACACGCAGGCACACGTGCATGTGCACATACACCTGTGCACACAAGTATGTAGACGCACAAAGGCAAGGGGCTGGCGCCAGCAGGCACCCTCAGCACTGATAGCTGGTTTCATTCAGCTAGTGAGGAAAGAAGCCGGAACGGTGCAATGAGAACCGACTCGGTCACTTCGCATGTCCCTACCAGTTATCAGGCATGACGCGGGACACTACAAACACACAACCACTTTCCTTTTCAAACCTGTGCATTGAGAATATTACACCTGCATTTTATAGGGGACGGGATGGCTGACTGAGCGGGGAAATACCTTTCTCAAGGTTTCAGTAGGAGGAAGTGGTCTCACGTCCTCCTAGGACTAAAGTGTCAGCCTTGTTTCTCTCAAATATTTCTGTGGCTAAAAAAAAAAAAAAACCCAGACCTGCTCATGCTTTTATACTACACCTCTCTGAAGCGTTATCACAGGCTATGCAGGTTCCCCAATATCAGGGTTCTGGGAGACACAACAGAACCTGGCCAGCAGTGCATACCGGTCACGTGTTACCTTTGTCCACACCGATGACCAAAATTTATTACATGGCCACCCATAACTTACACAGAGTGGAAAAAAAAAGTATATGGAGTCTTACTGTTTGAGAGGAAGGACTGAAGATTGTTGAGGGCACAAAGGACCACTGCAGTGACAGAGAAGGAACGTGCTATGAGAAGTGTTTCCTGAAGCCTCTGCCCTCTGCCTCCTGTAGAAGCTCCCCTCTCCCAGGCTGAGCACCTCGTGGGCAGAAGGCGCCGAACATCTCACGGATATTATTTCTGGTCCTCACAATGGTCTGTTAGGTAGATACTGTTAGTACCACCTTCATTGCACAGATGAAGTTACTGAGGCCCAGAAAGGTCTTATAGTTGCGGGAGCCAGATGGCACAGGGAATGACAAATGACGCTTGTGTGGCCCTCAGGTCAGCATGACTCTGGAGACTGTGTTCTTTGGTTCTCTGGAGAAGGATGCCCATATGACCAACAGCACTCCTGTTGCAACAGAAGGGGCCTGAGCTTCAAAATATGGAGACTTGCTTCAGCCAGTTCTCCAGCGATGAGAAAGGGAAACATTACTTAGAATGGCACCAACTAGGAAGCACCCCTGATATTTTAGGCATGCCCTTGCATATCTGCTAACGTATAACCCACGTCTTCAAATAACAATGCATCCTGTGCTCTTTTCCAATATAGAGCTGGGGTTTTTAACATATGTGTTCATGGGGGCGCATGTGCTGATTACCGGCAGGTGCACATCCAAGTGTCCATGGATGAGGGCCAGAGGTCAACCTTGAGTGTTTGTGGGGAGGGGAGGAAGTCCTTAGTGTAAAAAATAATAATTCAGCCAGCACTCCTTTAATCCCAGCACTTGGGAAACAGAGGCAGGTGGATTTCTGAGTTTGAGGCCAGCCTGGTCTACAGAGTGAGTTCCAGGACAGCCAGGGCTACACAGAGAAACCCTGTCTCAAAAACCAATAATAATAATAATAATAATAATAATAATAATAATAATAAATTCATTTTTCCTCTGGCCCCTTATTTCTCATCAATAATATCTCTGAGAGTAATCATTAAATGCCTAGGTCATAAGCTTTGGCTCATACCCTGACTAGCTTGTAACTTATTTAACCATTCAAACTATTCTATGTCTACCACTTGGTTAGTTACCTCTCCTCAGTCCCAGCCTGCTTCTTCCTTCACATCTTCTCAGCATCTTCTGCAGCTACTCGACTGAATCTCTCTCGTATCTCTCTCTTTATTCTATCCTGAGTTCAGTTACTTGCTGGTTGACGCCTACCTCCTTACTGCTCTCTTGAATCTCTCTCTTCTATATTATTTCCCAGAATCCTCTCTTCCTGCCAGTGTCCCACCTCCTAGTTCCTGCCTCAGCTCACTGGCCATCAGCTTTTTTTTATAGACAGGTGATGTTTATAAGAAATTCTATCTACATCTGAGTGAATGTGCATTGTTGACCTGAGCACAGCCTTATCAAGGACCATGATGCCTTAGACCAGTAGTTTTTAACATTCTTCAAGCTGCGATCATTTAGTACAGTTCCTCATTTAATGGTGAACCCCAACCACAGAATTATTGTTACTACTTTATAACTGTAATTTTACTACTGTTAAGAATCATAATGTAAGCCGGGAGGTGGTAGCACCCGCCTTTAATCCCAGCACTTGGAAGGCAGAAGCAGGCAGATTTCTGAGTTCGAGGCCAGCCTGGTATACAGAGTGAGTTCCAGGACAGCCAGAGCTATACAGAGAAACCCTGTCTTGAAAAACCAAAACCAAAACAAAACAAAACAAAAAACCCAAAAAAACAAAAAAAAAAAAACAAAAAACTGTAATGTAAATATCTGATATACAGAATATCTGATATTCGACCCCCCAGAGGACTTGGGAATCGCAAGAACTTTTTCTGCTCTGAAGAAGGATGTTGACAGTGTGAGGCAAAAGTACGAAGCATGGTTGTCTCTTTGAAGATGACATCAGCCTGGCACTGCTCCTCTACAAAGCCCCCAACTGAAATTCACTAATCAGGACCCAGGGCTGAGTTGCCACCTACCCTTGCCTGCCTTTCTGTCTAGGTGTCTGTGTGTCTGTGGTTTCTTCATTCCCCTTTGATCCAGTACGGTTAAGTCCAAAGCTGTTCAGGTCCTGGCAGGTCCTAGTCCTCAGGAGGCATCCACTTTGGGTTTTGAGACAAGGCTTCTCGTTACCCTGGACCTTGCCAAGTAGGCTAGGTTAGCTGGCCAGGGGGCCCCAGGGATCGGCTTCTCCATCTCCTCCGTGCTGGAATTAGAAACACACACTATTACACCCAATATTTTTACGTGGGTTCTGGGAATTGAACTCAGTTGCTTGTATTTTCAGAATAAGATTTTTGCTAATAGCAACCTCTCAGGCTCTGCAGTGTTGCCTAACATTATTTAATCTTATGCATGTGAGTGTTTTGTCTTCATATATGTAGGTGCGGCATGTGTGTGCCTGGTGCTGAGCCTCTGAAGCTGGAGTTCCAGACAATTGTGAGGTGACTTGCGGGTGTTGTGGGAACCGAGCTGAGCCCTCTGCGAAAGCGACTGGTGCTCTTAAATGCTGAGCCATCCCTCCAGCCCTGAATTATAATATTTTTAATGACTTGACTACATATTCCCTTGCTCTCCATTTTGTGACCCTGCCACCGTTTATTTAAAATTCCTGAAGGTAGACATTTATCTTGTCTCCAGCGAGTTTCGTCTCTTTGCAGGGATGACTAATACCGTTCTCTGTTTCTAAATCAACTCATGTCTTCACCAGTGAGAAAGATCCTAATGGCCAAATGATAATGAAAATATCGGTTCCACACTTGTCTCTCTCCCCCTTTTCCAGAGAGAACCTCATAGTGCTATCTAGGGTCTCCCCAACTCCCAACTTCTCATAAAAAAATTCTCATAAACAAGAAATTCTCATCAACTGCCTACAGTTGCTGTCTTTCTTTCCTGGTTTCTGTTTGTCCATATTCTCTACTGTCTTACATATTTACAACACTGCTTAGCTCTACTGTGCTCCTGTTGCAGTCACTCCTTTCCTCACATTGTGATCTCAACATGGAATGGCCTTTTCCCTGTCATCTGAGGCTGGTCTCCAAGGTGCTGCTCAACAGACCAACCTTTCCCGAAGCCCAGCCTGTCCCCCTCACTCAGCTAAAGCTAATAGATCTTTATACTAGCTCCCCAGGACTTACACTCATCCAGAAAAAATGTACTCAGTGCTTATGGTGAACACTGAAGGGTCTAGGGCAGATGCCAAAATAATAAACCTTGCTACTCATACTTTGGGATCCTCCGTAGCCATTTTGGAGACGGTTAGAAACATATAGACATACTTAAATTATTCCAGAGCAGTGGTCGGGGATATAGTTCAGTTGACTGAGAGTTGTAGTTCCTTAGCAGACAGGGGGATCTGGGTTCAGTTCCTACCATCTCAAAAATAAAAAAAGCAGCATGCACAAGGTGTCAAATGAAAAACCAGACTTTTCTCTTTCTTTTCTTTTCTTTCTTTTTTTGGTTTTTTGGATTTGGTTTTTTTTCGAGACAGGGTTTCTCTGGATAGCCCTGGCTGTCCTGGAACTCACTCTGTAGACCAGGCAGGCCTCGAACTCAGAAATCTGCCTGCCTCTGCCTCCCAGACTGCTGGGATTACAGGGGTGCGCCACCACTGCCGGCCTGACGTTTTATTTTATGCATGTTTTCACTTGGGGAAGTCAAGAGTCTGAGAGTGGGGCTCTGCCCAGCTGCAGGGGTGAACCCTAAACCTCCCCTAGCCACGCCCCCAGTCTTTGGGCCATGCTAATGCCCTCCCTGCAGAGTCCCCTAACACACCCTAAGCTAATGAAGACACCCACTCTGCGGAGTCATGGGGACTGCTGAGTGGACCTCAGGCGCGGCCCAACCCCACTGCCCACGTTTCCCGGAGTCCGGTCTCGCTTTTACATCTTCCTCTCTCCCTGAAATAGATACGCAGCCGCCTCCGGATTTAGAACAGGAGCGGTGACTATTTCACGAAAGCCTGGAAAATATGACTTTTCCAGAAACGGTTCAGGTCGCTCATACATCTCCAGGTCCTGCCAACCGCACACAAGGCTTTGCCCTCGGCCGAGCCTTTGCCTCCGGGGCCCGACTGGGAGCTCGGCAGCTTCTCCAGCTTGGTGGAGGCCGCCGGAGCGGGGCCTTCAAGCCACGCCGTGTGATCCACACCCCCATCCGGACCGGGTTTTGCCGCCCGCCGCGCTCCCGGAGCCGAGACAGGCGTCGCGGAGGCCTGGGCGGCCGGGGGTGGTGGCGGCGGCGGCGGCGGCGGCGGCGGTGGCGGTGTGTGTGCGAGAGGGCCGCACCACGCACGCGCGCCGGAGGGGTCGCGGGCTCCTTGCTCCCCCGGCTCCGGCAGGCCGGAACCCTCGCGCCGCCGCCCCGCCCGGAGCCGCCCGGAGCCGCCCGCGCCCGGACTCGCGACGGCCGGGCGGGGCCTGCTTCCTCGGCCCGCGTCCTCGGGCTCGCAGCCGGGAAGGAACATTCCTGGCTCTCCCCGCCCCGCTGCGCCCGTTCCCGCTCCTCCCCCGCCGCGTGTTTTCCGCCCCAGTAAAGATCGTGCCACACAAATAAGCCTCGGATGCCCTTTGCCGAGCGGGCCATTTTCAGGGCGCGTCTCCGGAGCCGCTAAAAGTCTTGTTTTCTCCCCAAAGTGGAAGGTGTGGGGGGCGGGGGCGGCTGGGGCCGCTTCCAACTGCTCCGCACGCTCGAATAGTTGTCAGTAAAATCAAACTGACGTCAGCCCGGGGGGAAAAGATAGGTCTCTTTTGTTCTCATGTTCTCCCCCCTCCCCTCCCTTGCGATCAAAGGCAAAAAAACATTTTTTTTTTTTGGAGGGTGGAGGGAAAGACAAAAAAAAAAGGGGGGGGCGGGAATTGCCGTGCAAAAAGATAGCTTCCATTAGAGCTTCTGCCCGGGCGACGGGAATGTTTAATGAATGCATCAAGTCTTTTGATCACCCTCGCTCGGCTGGGTTCAGTAGTGCCGGAAGGTTAGTTGCATATCCTGTGGCTGATCTGAAATTCGATCAGCAGAGGGGGTCAAAGAAAAGAAAAGCATTTTAATGGGAATCAATAGAGGAGCATAGGTCTTGGAAGGAAATACGTGTTGATTAAAAATGCCACAAGATTTTTAAAAAAATGTTCAAGACCAGTTTAGAGAAAACGAGAAAAAGGAAAAGCAAGGGAGGGAGAGAGAGAGAGGGGGAAGAGAGGAGGCGGGGAGGAGGGGGGGAAAAACCCTTAGCAATCTATTTTCTGTGTGTGCTGCTGCCGGAGAGGCAGTCGGCAGACCAACAGTTTGTGTAATGCTTCAAGCTACAGCGGGCAAATTTAAAGCTGTATGCTCTGAACAACATAATAAATACTTATTGAAAATGCATTTCTATTTCTAAGCGGGGCTCACTCATGCATTATACAAAACACCCAGGGCTGCAGTCGCAGACACAAGGGGACAAATAAGGTATACTGTGACTCGAGTCCTTAAAACTAAACTATGGGGCTTATAACAGTTGAGAGTAGAAATAAACAAACAAAAAAATTTCCCTTAAGTCGAAAACTAACAGCTTTGAACAAAACCAAGGGCTTAAAAATGGAAACTTTGAAGAAGTTGTAATTTTAAAAATATCTTAAAACTGTGAGGGTAAAGAGCTTGGAATGGAGGGGGTCAACGGTAGTAGATAACATATTGATTGCCTTACAGAGTGGAAAATTATTGCCCTGTAGGTAGGGCAAGTGATCAACAATGTATAAAACAGTTGAGGTTTTTATGGCACTCTACCTACTCTGGAAGAAAAGGAAAAGCTGCTTTCTAAAGCCACGCTCACACCCACCCACACATACACTCTCTCACTCCCGTCTGCCTGGTCTGTTGGAAGAGAATCAATAGTATTTAAATTTTTACACGTTCAACAAAGACAATTCTTTCCTCATGGAGGGGGACATCCCAAGAACAATGTGCTGGAGCTTTTCCTTCTAGTAAGGAGTTTCAGCAGCTCCTTACTGCGCTCCTGGAGGCCAGTCTGTCATCTTCAGCCACATCTTTCTTACTCCGATTTTTTCTTCCTATCTCTAAAGAATATAGAAAGGGATCAAGAAGCATTTTCAGTGTAATTTCCCTTGGCTATTCTCAAAGTTGTTTACTCAGCATCTCGTCATAGTAAACTCCTTATGTTCCAGGCTCTTCTACAGCACGGTAAATATGTTCATATAGTCTTTACACGTGACTGTGCTTTTCAGAACTGCTTGATGTGTGGCCCATGGTAACTGAGAACGTAGTGCAGCACGTTTGTTGATGACAATGTCATGTGACAACGTCAAAAGGTTGGATACCTCTGCTTTAAATCATCTCCAGTTTGTATACCTAACACATCCTAAATGTCATACTCGCTGCACTGTTTAGTCTATTTGGCAGGGTGTGTTGGCATACGGTAAGGGGAGGTTAAGGAGGGGGCTGGCAAATCTGAGGTGAGCGTGAGTTAGATAGCAAGGTCATGTCTAAAAAGGAAAGAAAATGAAAGAAAAGAAAAGAGAAAAAACAAAAGAAAAAAAGATTGTTCATTGATGGGTTAACTCTATCATAGAAGCTATAGATATAGAAGACAAAGTGTTAACTGCCTTTAGTTTAATTTAATGGGTGGAGGGTCCCTCAAAATTGAAAATTGTTTGCTACACGTAACCTTAATTTTTTAAACCTTATTTTCAATGATGGTTTTTAAATGCTTAACCTCCCTTCAGCCCAACACCCAGCAGAGGAAGCAGAAAAGAAAGGATTTGGGGTAAGTGGACCTGTTTAGAAAGGTTCTTTGGAGCAACTCCTGTCTGTGTTTTCTGGAAATCCCAGGTTAGCAGTGGCAGCTCCATCCACTCACAAACACCTCACAGATACACCAGGAGTCCAGTTTGGTAGAGTCAGGATAGCAAACAGGAATCAACAGCAGTGGCAGGACCTAGCAAAGACAGCTAGGCCTCAGCCTCAATACCAGGAGGAACCAACAGGAATACCAGGAGAAGCTCTCACTCTTCTGCTCTCTCAGCGAAGACTCGTCACTCTGTGGAGTCCTATTTATACGCTCCAAACATCATGTGTTCCCCTGCACGTGCATCCAGTCAGTCTGAGTTCTTGGAAGCAGCAAGAAACTGCACCTCTAGTATGTACACCACCAGAACCAATACATGCATGTTGTAATCAAAGAATCCCTTATCACGCGCCCTTTCACCTGCTTGCTTTAGCAGAGAATCCCCTCTCCTGTGTCTACTTCAGTGAAACATTCCTTCATGAGTCTGCCTTAGTCTTTTACAACCATGTCCACTTTAACAAAATGTTCCTTCACGTGTTTGCCCCAGCCAAACACTAACCAAAGAACACTTAGAGTTTCCACTTCAGCCACAGTTCATACCTTAAGATCTTTTTGTTGCCTTTTGAAGCAGGGTCTGGTGTACATCACTATGTAGTCAAGGCTGGCTGATGTTGGCGATCTCCTATTTCTAACACTAGGATTGATTTCAGGTGCATACCGCAGATTTGCATAATAAGATTCTTTAAAAAACATTTCTTAGCAACTCTTTTAGCATTTCTTTTTGTTGATGTGCCTTTGTACTATGTGTGTGTGCATGCATGAATGCATTTATATTTGTGTGTGATACTGCTCACATGCCACGGCATCTGCGTAGAGGTCAGAGGGCAGCTCTCAGGCATTGGCTCATGCCTTCCACCTAGTTAAGGCATCTCTTTTTGGCTCTAGTTGCTGCCAACCCCAAACTAAGTGGTTCACAAGATTTCTGGGAGATTCTTCTGGAGTTTCCCATCTCCATGTAATCCCATGACTGCTGGGATTACAGTCTTGTGGTAAAGTATCTGGCTTTTACATTCCGGGGATCTGAACTGAGAACTCAGGTCATTGCACTTGCACAAAGAACTCTTTGTACCTGCTTAAGGCAATACTAGGAGCCTTGGAAGCAGAGGCTACATCTCCGTTCTCATCCCGACTTCCGCCGGTGCTGCTTAGAACAGAATTTTGCATGTTGAAAATAAAGCTGGCTAAAGGACAGCTTTGAGTGAATAAGGGTGGATGATGCAGTGTTTGGATTTCAGAGACGGAAAGTATGGTTTGGTAATCTCAGATGGCTAATTTAAGTTCTTCAAAGTTCAGATCTCTTCAGTAAAATGGAAAAATTAAATTTACCTCCCAGACTCATTTATGTGATGAAACAATGTATGTACAGTACTTCATATAATGTTTATATATATAACATAAATAATATATTGGTGTTATTTATGATATATAATATACATGCATCTATGTATCATCTATTTGTTTCATTTTTATTTCAAAAATTTCTTCATCCCTGGAGCCATGCCTTCCTTAACCACACTCTTAAAAAAATATATCATCTATCTATGTGTCTGTCTGTCTATCTATCTATCTATCTATCTATCATCTATCTATCTATAGCTAAGTGTATGTGTATGTTTATTTAGATTTGTTTATTCTATGTGTATGGGTATTTTCCTGGAATCCATATTTATACACATATGTGTCTGGTACCCATGGTGGTTACGGAGGTTATCATGTGCCCTGGAACTAGAGTTACAGATGTTGATGAGCTTCGATGCCGGTGCTGGGAATTGAGCTCTGGTTTTCTGCAAGAACAGGTACATTTGACCATGGGTTCATCTCTCCAGCACTCCCTGCCCCTCCCCTTTGACCCTGTGTGCCTTAGTCACATTTTTTATGAAGTCTCTCCTTGAATATGAACTGGAAAAGACATTCTGTCCAGTAAGCATCTTGTTGCCTTCTCCTGAATTTCTTGGAGTCCTGCCTCTTGAGACATTTCCTCTCAGGACCTGGCTGTACTCTTCGAGATTGCAGAACTGTGTCTAGGTGAGCTCACTTGTAGGTGGGCTGGTTGATATCATGCAAACTGCTTCCAGCAGCCGACAGATACCATCAACCTTCAGCCTTGACAGTCGCCCATCTGGTTTTTCCATCCTGTTTAATCAGCTGCTGTCTGACCCCAAACCAGAAACTACCCAGTGGAGCTTGCCCACAGCGCCCTGAAGAGTCGATAAATAACAAACGTGTAAGATAGGCGGGGTGCCAAATGCCTGCTCCAAATTTTGTGCGTTGGCAACTTAATAACCAAAATCTTGTGCGAATGGTTCTTGAAGGGGTTGAATCTAACTAAGGAGCTGATTTGCAGCTTCGTATGTCATTGAGGGAGTGGCTGTGCTCTGTGCTACTGTGGGATGCTCTGGGCTACTGTGGGATGCTCTGTGCTACTGTGGGATGCTCTGGGCTACTGTGGGATGCTCTGGGCTACTGTGGGATGCTCTGGGCTACTGTGGGATGCTCTGGGCTACTGTGGGATGCTCTGGGCTACTGTGGGATGTTCTCTACCACATTAGGACCCAGCAAGGGAATGTGAATCTGAGCAGATGTGGCTGCCAGTCTTGGGATTCTGGCCTCCAGAACGGTCGGCTAAATAGACTTCTCTTCTTTATACATTTCTCGGTCTCAGGTGTTTAGTTGTAGAAATGGAAAATGATGGAGACAACTAGCTTTTATGATGTTTTTTTTTTATTTTATAGTAAGTACTAAACCCATTTGTTTAATAAATATAGATGGAGCCGGGTGGTGGTGGTGCACGCCTGTGATCCCAGCACTCTGGGAGGCAGAAGCAGGTGGATTTCTGAGTTCGAGGCCAGCCTGGTCTACAGAGTGAGTTCCAGGACAGCCAGGGCAACACAGAGAAACTCTGTCTCGAAAAAACTAAATCCAAAAAATAAAATAAAATAAAATAAATATAGATGGAATAATCTAGCTGCTTGGGGGATTTCTTGTGAGCACATTCTTCCTGTCCCTGCTACTCTTCACCTACAGGAAGCCCTGCTAACTTTGGTCCCTGAGGCTGTTTAAGCCAAATTGAGGCTACACACAGAACCTCTCATGCTCTTTTCTCAGGGGTTTGGAGCCTAAATTGGGAGAGATTTATTTATTTGTTTACTTTGTAGAAAGGGAGGTTAAATTATTTTTTCTGTTGGGAACTTCATACACGCGTGCTATATTTCCATCTCCCTCAAGTCCCTCTTAAATTCATGACCTTTTCTTTAATTACCATTACTTGTGTGTCGTCCATCCCCACCCCCTTCTCTCTCACCTCCCCACAGGATCAAGGTGCCACTATTCACTGGGATGGCTTGCCAGATGGATTGTTGTGATTCACAGGCTTTTCGCTAGAAAGGACTATTGATTGAGTCGGACCTAGCAGCTTACACAGCACTTCTGAATACAGTGAGAGCTAGCCCTCCTCAGGGGGGAGGCTTCCAGGTCAGCCCCTGCTCACATCCTCCAAGTCCTGAGGTGGAAAGGTGCCAACCTTCAAGTTTTGAGAGCAACCAAGGTAAATGAAAAAAACAAAAAACAAACAAACAAACAAAAAAACCACCCCGTATTGTTTGGAGGGGTGTGTGTGTCTGGCTTTCCTGACCAAGAATTTGAAGGGAGATTTCCTATTCCTAGCCCTGGGTTTTTGTTGGAAAGTCTATGGTTCTCGGGCAAAGCATTATCATTCTCCGTGACACAACTCCAGTAAGAAAATATGATCTAAGCTGGATGTTGTGGCACAGGTTTTTAATCTCAGCACTCAGGAGGCAGAGGGAGGCAGATCACTGAGTATGAGGCCAGCCTGGTCTACAGCCACAGGGCTACACAGAGAAACCCTGTCTCAAAAAGCTAACTAACTAACTAATTAACTAACTAATATGATCTATATGAATTTTATAAGTAAGCTTATAAAATGTTTCTGTATGACTTTATCAAGCATCCTTAGTGCTTCCTTCCCCCCTCCCGCCCCCCGACTATTATCAGCTCTTCCTATGATGGCTAATTTTGGTGGTCAACTTGACAAACCTGGGAAGAGGGAACCTCTACGGAGGAATTTCCCCCATTGGATTGGCCCGTAGGCATGTGTGTGAGCATTTTCTTGATTACTAATTAATATAGGAGGACCCAGCCCACTATGGACAGCTCCATCCCTAGGCTAGTGGAACTGGGCTGTTATAAGAAAAGTACCCGAGTAAGTCACTCAGAGCAAAGCAGTCGATAGCATTCCTCTGTGGTCTCGGCTTCAGTTTCTGTTTCCAGGTTGCTGTCTTGAGCTCCTGTGTCGACTTCCCTCGGTCAACAAGACAAACCCTTTCCTCTCCCAAGTTATCTTTGGACAGTATTTTATCACAGCAACAGGATGTAACGTAAGATGCTCTCTCCCAACCCACTTAGGCTCCTTCACCAGTTTTGAGCTAACCCAGACTCAGATCTAGAAAGACAAATGCCAAAAACCCTCTCTTAGTTGTGGGTCCTAGCTAGTGAGTCTGTGACATGAAGTCACCACCGGAATTAGGAAAGTGGAAAAAGACTGTGAAGGCCTGGGGTTTGGTGAACTCTAGTGACACGGATGGTAGGATGCTATGACGGAGATGGGCTCAGTCTCTCATAGGTGCTTCTGTCTCAGTCCCCCAACCCCAGGTGCTTTTACTAGTTTCAGAGCCCGCAAAGCGAGTGGTCCTAGCAACCCCCTCACTTTAATATTTACACTCCCAATGTCCACTTAGAATATACAGGAGACCCTCGGCGTCTGTGGGGCATTGGTTCTAGGAGCCCACTACAAACCAAAACTTACATGCCTGTTGTTGGGAACCAGAGAGCTTGGCTCGACATCCCTAGCTGAGCTGTTTGCACAGGTTTCTTGAGAGCAAAACATCCCGTGGCTTAGCTTGATTCCTGCCTTCCTGCCCAGTGTGGTATGGACTTCCCAGGTGCCTGACCTATGACTATAATTGATTTTTCTTGTTCCCTTCCCTGGCCTCTAGTATATATATTGCTGGTCTCTCAGTAAGGCTTGGGCATTCTCCTTGCAGAATGACCCATGTCTGTGTTTTTTTTTTAATCCCCCAGGCCTATGCCTGATACTCAGTACCATGGCAGCTCGGGCTAGGATTGGGGGCTTCCTGAAGTAACGTTCCTGAATAAACTGCGTCGAGAAGAGTCTCCCGTGTCCTCTCCTTTATTTGGCTGGACTGATTTGGTAGCGACAGCTTGTGACTTCATATACATGACAAAGCATTGCAGCAGTCCTGCGCATGTCCACTGGAGGAAAGCTATGACACCCTCCCCATGCCCCCACCCCTGGTTGTTTTTGGCAAATCCACAAATGGTTCTCTGGTGTGGAGGAGCCGACTGTCTTTCATTTGTGAATCACACAGTCACTGTGCCCTGGGTGGCTGGTGGAGGGTAGGCAGTGACCTTTAGGCAGCAGCAGATCTCGGGTTGTGCTTGAAACACTTCATTTTTTAGAGTTCAGTAGTTACAAAAAGTTCCTTTTTTTTTTTTTTTCAAATTCTATATACAGTAGTGTCAGCAACAGGGAGACGTGGTGGTATCCAACTGCTGAACTCCACAAGCAATGAGAGTGAAACAGCTTTTAAAACATTTGAAAGACAAATTGTAAACTTACGGGCACACTAAAAATGAAGCATCAGGGGCTGGTGAGAAGGCTGAGTGGGTAAGAGTGCTTGCTGTGCAAGCGTGAGGATCTGAGTTCAGAGCCCTGCATCCCAGTTAAGAGCTGGGTGTGGTCATGCTTGTGCTTAACTGCTCTGGGGACAAAGACGGGAGGATCCCTCGGGCTTGCCAATAGCCAAACTAGTTCCAGGTTCAGTGAGAGACCTTGCTTCAAAGATATAATAGGATACCTGACATCCTCCTCTGACCTTCTTACAGGCCTACATATCCCCAGCCCAAATAGGTATAAAATCTACACACCATAAAAGTAGACAATCTATAGATCTCAATGAGGTAGACCTGTGCAGGGGAGAGAGGTGGTTACATACAATATGGAGAGATGGGCATGTGTGGCTTAAGTGGATTGCAGGATAAGGCCAGGCCTCTTACTTAGTTAAAGATTGTAGAGAGACTCTGTTATAAGCATCACCTGTCAATAAAAAAAAAAAAAAAATCTATGGCCAATGAGCTGAGGCAGGAAATAGGAGGTGGGACATCCAGCAGGGACAGAGAGAATTCTGGGAGATAGTCAGAAGTGGAAGTTTCAATAGCCAGAGGCTGAGGAAGAAGTAGTCTGGGACTGAAGGAGAGGTAACTAACCAGCAGGTAGCTGAACTCAGGGTAGAAGAAAGGGGAATTCACCCCAGGAACTCTGAGAAGACAAGGGTAGGAAGGCAGTCACATAGCTGAAGCCCGGTTAGAATAAAAGGGTAAGTTAAGAGAAAGTCAGAGGACAAGCCAAAGCTTATGGAGCAGGCATCTATTAATAAGTAATTAGCTTTATATTTGTTATTGTGGTTGGGAGGAAAAACTTGGACTTACTTTTTACAAGAGATGAAGGGATTCTGGGGAATATATTTAGATATATACTCTGGGGTGTGTGTGTATTCTTAGAGTAAAACTTTTGTAAAGGTCTCTCTCTGTGTATGTGTTCTTAGAGTAAAACTTTTATAAAAGTCTCTCTCTCTCTCTCTCTCTCTCTCTCTCCCTACTCTGTGTTCTTAGAGTAAAATTTTTGTAAAGATAAAACACAAGTCCTTTACAGAACTTGATTGGTATCTATGAGTCTTCATGCATAGAATATGCCCACAGTGAAACGTGTCTTAATAAGCAAGTGTGTCAGCTAATTTTCCTGGCTCTTCACCGGCCCTTCACACTGGAATACTTCCCATACAGCCTTCCAGAGTGGAAGCTGCTTGCTGGAATTGGCTGGCGAGGCAGCACACCGCCTCCTTGGGAAGGCTGGCTGAAGTTGCTTCTCTGTCCCTTGCTGCTGGGACCAACTTGGTTTGAATCATGTCTGTAGAGGCTTACATAGGACGATGAAGTCTCCAGGTTGGTTTTTGTGGTTGATTCTGACTCTTGCTGTTGGACCCTTTTGACAAAGCTTGATTCATCTGTCCCAAACTAAGTCCACGGGCTGTGCTAGTTATCTGCTCTAGGAAACACTATGTGTTCTCTGAGCCAGAGAGAAGTTGTTAAGCCACACACAAGGGCAGCCTCCAGATGAGCTTTGTTGGAAATAACCTCAAGTAATCTAATGAACGCTGGCTGGAACTTGGGGCTGTTTTGGACACTCTAAGGGGAAGCCACCAGGGAAGGAAAAAGTGGGATATATCCACAGGCTGTCTGAAACGTGATCTAGAGAAAGGGCTCAGTCAAGGAGGAGGCCGGGGCTTCAGATACAGCAATGGCAGGGACAGTGGAACTTCAGGTGTTGGAGATGTTGCCCTGGCCCCATGAAGACTCGGAGATGCTTAAGATAGTACTGACCTTTTAATATTTGATGGGAAATTTCAGGGCCCTTTTAAGCGACGAGCTACTTTTGGATCTAACCAGGCCTCTCTTTGGCTCATTCAGCTGAGCCGTGACTCCCAAGTCTGACAGGCCCTCCCAGAGTTTCAGCTGTGGTCATGGTAGTAGATTTGGGGAGAGTAAATTTTTTGGCAATCCTTTTAAGGTTGTTACATCCTGCCTTATCCGTTCCTTGCCCTTGCAGTCTGAGAAGTTTGTATGTGTTTTGTACTTGCAACAGTTTAATTACATTTATTCTTTTCATCGTGGTACAATGTACACAACATAAAGTTTACCATTTTTATCATGTTTAAGGGTATATGTTTAGGGCCTCCCCAGTGTCACTTGGCCCCCCGGGGCAGGTAGAACATGCCTGAGACAACCCTGGCCCCACTGAGTGCCACATGGTGCAGTTGGGGCATAGCATTCCTAAGATGATCCCAGCCACTCAGACGAAGTAGAAACTTAAAGGTTCTTTGGAAGGTCGGTGCGATGGTGATTTGCTGGGGTAAACACGGGATGGATTGTTTAGCTGAAATGGACACAGGTGAAAGACCAAGGCAGACTCGTGAAGGAACATTTTGCTGAAGCAGTGACAACTGAAAGGATGTTCTGCTAAAGCAAGCATGTGAAAGGACACGTGATGAAGGACTCTTTGCTAACAACACGCATGTGTTGGTCCATCTTACATTACACCGCTGAGCTGCGTTTGTCGGGACTCCACAGAGAGAGAAACACCAAAAAGCTTCTGATGGTGTGCTGCGGTTTCTTGCTGCTTCCTTGGACTTGGGCTGATTGGCAGAGTGATGGCCGCTGAGACAGACACATGTTGAGGTAAGATCTGTGGAGGACACGTGACATTTGGAGGGTAAAAGTAGGACTCGACGGACAGTGACGGAGGCAGAGCTTGGCTTGCTGGCACAGCCAGCTGTGAAACACCTGTGGGTCTCATGTCTTCGTTGATCTTCGTTTCCCCGAGAGTAGCATAGCTGAGAACTTCTCCTGTTGGTCCCTCCTGCTGACTCAAGCCACGTCTGAGGCCTGGCTGTCTCTGCCAGGTTGTGTCACAGTTGTTGCTAACCCAGCTCTACTGAACTGGACTGCTGGTATATCTGTGAAATGTTTGTGAGCAGATCAAGCTGCCCCTGCTAACCTGTGAACTGAACTGCTGATTTCCAGACAACACAGACGAGAGTTGCTCCAAAGAACCTTTCTAAACAGGTCCACTTATCCCCTAGCCTTTCTTTTCCACTATCTCTGGTGGGTGGTGGGTTGAAAGGGAGGTTAAAGTGATTAAGAACCATCCTTAAAAATATGATTTGAGAAATCACTCAGAGACCTGCTGCCTCTGAGGACACATCTGAGTTCGTAGCCCTGCAGCAGTTGGGTCTGTGGCTACCAAAGGCCTTGAGGAGATCCCCGGTCTGGACTGCCAGGAACCATGTTGATGCCATCTGACTGACACAGAACTGGCCCCACCCCTCTCTGGCTGTGGCCCTCAGGAAAGCAGGACCTCCACACCTTGCCCTGGAAGTATAGTAGAGCTGGCCGTGGTTGGGGATCAGGAGAAGTTGCTGAGCTAGGCCCGCCTCTTGCTGTCTGTGCTGTGGTGTGGAGTCTCTGGAGAGATGCCTCTCTGCCTCCTACCACTCCTGAAGCAAGCTGGAGAGCTTGTCTCCCTCTTAGCCTGGGCAGCGTGGGAGAGCTGGCCCTGGTGATGTGAGCACAGATGAGCTGTCCTGAGGGGATGAACTTGCTCTGCCACTTGTCTGACACTACCCTGCCCGGTGGTGTTGTAGGTAAGGAAGAGAGCCCCCTAACTCCCAATCTTACCCCTCACCTCCTGTGGCAGACTGGAGAACTGACCCTGAGGTCATGAGAGAGGGAGAGCTGGCTCTAGCCCTCTCAGACTGGTGAGCTAGCCTGGACAGTGCTGGAGAGCTCACGCTGGTGGTGTGGTTCCAGGAGAGCTGTCAGGCTGACCAACTAACTCAGCTACCACCCAGGCCCAGATCAGGGCTTGGAGTTGGCTCAACTCAGCATCTACCCCATCTATGAACTGCTGGGGTGTGTGAAAGCTGCAGGATCTCCATGGCACAGGGCAACAACAGGATGTCTGAGAGGAGCCCTGGTGAGGATCCAGGATTGATAGAGTAGCAGAAGCCAGACCGACGACTCATTGGAATGAGCTTTTACAAGGGAAGTGTGTGGACAAAAGGGTATATACCGTGGGGCACACGACAGCTTCCACAATGAGATATTTTAATTTTTTATGTGTTTTATTTGGGGGGTGGAGAGATTACAAGGGTGGAGATCAGATGCAAAGGGATGGGGAGGTGAGTGATATTGGGGGGTACATGATGTGAACTTCACGAAGAATCAAAAAAAGTTTTTAAAAGGGTGTAGTTTAGGGCCAGCAAGATGGTCCAGCAGGTAGAGATGCATCTGGCAGAATCCGGGCATCTGAGTTTGATCCCCAGAACCCGAGTAAAGGTGGAAGAAGAGAACTGACTCCACAAAGTTGTCCTCTGATCTTCACGTGTATAATATACACATAAGTGCACACACCGTGCACGTGCATCTGTATATTCGCACACGCACTAATGTGACATGGAGAAACTCAAGAGCACAGTTTGGTATATCAAGTACATGTATTGTTTTGCAACCAGCATCAGCCATTCATTTTCAATAATTCCCCATCTCCTTTCCCATCATTCCTTGGAAATTACTATTCTATGTTTCTACTCTAAATATGACTGTCATAGCCTGGTCATTTTAGTATCTAGTAATTTTACATTAACTTTTAAAATTGTGTGTGTGTGTGTGTGTGTGTGTGTGTGTGTAAGTACATACAGGCCTGTGTGGAAGTCAAAGGACAATTTGAAGGAGACACTTCTCTCCTGCCACATGGGTCTTGGGGACTGAACTCGGGTCATTAAGGTCTCAGTGGCATGAGCTCTTATCCTGCTGAGCCATCTTGCCAGGCCTTAATTTTGTATTTTGGCAGAATGGCTATCAGGCTTGAAATGACTTTAGAGAAAAATCTCACAGCATGAGTTACTGAAAGTTTTAATGCCTTCAAATGTTCAACATATTTTTAATTTTTTTCTCCTTAAGTGTGTTTTATCTCAAAGCTGTTTCTCTCAAGTCATCCTCAGCGAGAGAGTCAAAACTTTAGGCCTGGTGAAGACTATTAAACAAGGAATCATAGATAAATCATGATACTCTCTTTCCCCTGACTTGATTGGTTCTTTCTTCTATATACAAAACAAGGTGTTCTCCAGTTGAGATGATCTTATTCCCTATTACTTAATGCAACTGTGTTAGTAGTGCTCTTAAAATAGGAATAAAGCTGGTAAATTTGTGGCATATTCTCATAATAATTAATTTTATACATCTTTGGAAATGGTAAAAATAACATTTTGCTTCAGTCATGGGCATCTGAAAAACAGTATTTTATATTTCAGTATATAAACATTTCTGTTTAAATAGTAAAAGTATCTAGAAGAAATAAAGACAGGAAACTATATTTTGTCTTGAGTCTTTACAATATATATATATATGTGTGTGTGTGTATGTATATACATATATATGCATATGCATGTACCTACATACACTCTACAGTAAGATAATAATAGACTTAGACTATAAATAATGTTGAGTCCAAGTAACCCATGTGACAATGTAATTAATATAAATTATATTGTCTGATCAAATGATGTCTGTGATGGAGAAGTGTTGGCTTTTATAGCCTTCTTCTTGCAATATGATGTCATCTTTGCCTTCGCTCCTAGAATCAATCTTTCGATAGGAATCCCAGGTCTCTGCCTGGTGAAAAGACAGTGGAGCCTCATTCCCTCTCACTTTGTTAATCCACAAACCCCATCATTTACACACACACACACACACACACATACACACACACACACACACACACACACACACAATTCCTCAGTAATGTCATCTTACTTCATCGGAAAAACTTATAGCCAGGAGCTCTAGGTGAATCTCAAATCACTAAGAATTCATCACTTTTGCCAAATAAACTACAGACCATTCAGTAATTGATAATCATAAAATATTATGACTAAACTACATTCATCTAAATAAGCTAGTAGTGTGAGCATCGTGAATCTAAAAGCAGGTAGGAGAATGTTTATGCTCTGCACATATCCGCATATTTCTGTTCATAAAACTATGCATACAATGCGGGTAGCCTTCAGATGGGACCTGTCTGCCTTCATGTTTCTTTGCCATTTTTTCCACCAGCAGTTGTCCCTCCTTTGACTAGGGACTGGTCCTGTGACTTGGCTTGTTGGATATGAACCTAGTGATGTCTGTGTTATCAGAAGCTGGACTCACACAGGCACAGATGAACCTTTCTGAGAGAGAGACCAGGTGAGTCCAAACACCAATCTGCCACCCATGAGAGAGCTCTTGAGAAACAGAACCAATCAAATGGGTACACAGGGGATTTATGAGATTGCCTTGCATGGGGTGATTCAGATAGCCCAATGGCTGTCTCATACTGAAGAGGCTGAGCATCTAGTAGTTGCTCCATCCGTGAGGCTGTGTATCTCAGAAGCTCCGACCTGGCCCTGAAGGCTGGAAGGTCCCTGGAGAGCCACTGGTCTTCAGTCTTTGTTGGAAGCTTGAGGCGCTGGTTCTAATTTCACTGAAGTGATGCCAGAAAACATGAGGGGTGATAAGGCACAAAGTAGCCATTCCCTCTTTCCGTGTACTTATGTCTGGCATGCCACCAGAAGGTGCCACCCATGTTGGGAGAGGGTCTTCCTACTTCATATAATTTGAGCACAGTGTCCCTCCCAGGAGTCCCTTAGCTGCTTGTGTTTTAGTTGATTCCGGTTCCAGGCAAGCTGTCAACCAGGGTCAGCCACCACAGGATCTGAGTCTAATCTGTCAGTGAATTCCTGATCAACCCACAGCTGAGAAACAATCAGCTATGGTCTTTTTAAGCCACTGAGGTTTAGCATATCCATTTGTGTGGTGTTAAGAAACTGGTAAAAAAAAAATGGTGTCTGGAGGGTCTGTGTGTGAAGAAGATATTTTTAAAGTATGTAAGGATGTATTGGGGACAGCATAACAGGTAGACTGTAGGACATGGGTATGTTGCTGGTGAAGGCTCTCAGAACAGAGGAGACAATGCCTATGTTGTGCTATGGAGCAAACTCCAAACAGTGCTAACTCCAGAGAGAGAGAGAGAGAAAAAAAAAAGAATCGAATGACCTTGGGGCCTTGGACAGGAAGATTTTAGTCAAAGTGCCTACTGGCCTTCAGAGAAATGATCCAAAGAGTAAAAAGCAGTTGCTCAAAATTAGATTTTACATGGACTACAGGAGAGACGGGACATTGTGAGTGAGAAGATGAAACTGTTTAAAAATCCTAGTCTCTCCAGTCAGCTGAAGATTGTTAAAATAAGAAATGGCCTTAAGGTAAACATGGAGTCTAGTCTGTGACCATTAAGGCTTCAGAGAAATTTAAGGAGGAGCCTAATAGTCCCTGTCAGGCAGACAAAAAGCTTTCTAAGAATCTTACGGGTATTGTTTCACGGTCACTCGCTATGACCATAGCATAGCTTTGTATTGGGAAGAGTTTTATATTTATAGATGTGGTTTTTTGGGGGGCAGAGAGAATGGGGAAAAACTACAGAATGCATAGAAAACTGTCATCATGGACTGAGAGAGAGAGAGAGAGAGAGAGAGAGAGAGAGAGAGAGAGAGAGAGAGAGAGAGAGTTAAGGAGGCCTCGGCACCCAGAAAGACAAATACCACATGTTTTCCTGTACTGTGTGCCCTAGATTGTATATAGATACATACAACAGAGGGGGGAGGGGGACTGAGGGAGGGAAGGATACTAGTTGGAGGAAAGAGGAGGGGAGGAGGAGGGGGAAGGCTAAGGAAAGTGCTTGGGTGGTGAATGTGGATAAGTAAATGATGCAGTTGGACGGAGCGCCTTAACTCAACCCAGGGGCATTAAACATAGGACAGTAAAATAAAATGGGGATGTCCCTGGGAGCCCAGCCTTCTGTCTCCAGAGTCCCAGCAAGCAATGCAGATGCAAACGTGGGGGACTCAGAGGGTCAAGCCACAAGTGTGGACCAGGAGTTGCAAGAACAGCCGAGGGAACCAACTAAAGGAGCAGAAGGCATCCTGACAGGGATATCTGCGTCTAGAAGGTGCCTTAGCTGTTGGACTTTAGGATGGACCAGTGATAATCACATGAGTCCTGGTTTTTTGTTCTCTTCCTCTCTCTCCCTCTGTCTGTCTCTGTCTCTCTGTCTCTGTCTCTTTGTCTCTCTCTCTCTCTTTCTGTCCTTTTCTCCTCTCAGCCCCATAGCTAACTACAGAGCTAGCCTTTGACTCTTTTTCTGATTTATTTTTTATGTGTATGTGTGTTTGCCTACATGTAGAGATGTATACCATATGTATGCAGTACCTGAAGAGGCCAGAAGAGGG
Organism: Apodemus sylvaticus; assembly: GCF_947179515.1. Classification (NCBI taxonomy): domain Eukaryota; kingdom Metazoa; phylum Chordata; class Mammalia; order Rodentia; family Muridae; genus Apodemus; species Apodemus sylvaticus. Next base: position 39,029,325 of record NC_067494.1, on the reverse strand, counting down.
CGTCAGCTCGCCTAGCTCTGAAGTTAGAATTACATGCTGCCATATGGGTGCTGGAAACCAAACCCCGGTCCTCTGGAAAAGCAGCAAGCGCTCCTAACTGCTGAGCCATCTCTCCCGCCTCCACCTTTCCTCTCATCATCCTCCTGCCTCAGCCTCTCAAGTGCTGGCATCACAGGGATGCACCACTGTGCCTGGAATATCTATTTCAGATACTGTGTCTGCATCTTCACTTTGGGTGCCAGATGTCTTTACTCTTGAGCCTGATCCTGGCTTGTCCGAAACTCTGGAACGTTACCTGTGAAGGATCGGCGAATCACCAGGCTGCTGAGAGGAGTGAGAGAATGTTTGTACAATAGGCAACACAACAAGTCACACATTTTTGTTTGTTTGTTTGGCTCATATTTTTGGCAGTATGGTTTTCTTCTCTTTCCAAGAGGCACAGTCTAGTTTCTCAGTCCTGGTTCCTTGGACTTGCTCTGAGTACCAGAATATCGCTGATGTGGCCTCGCACAGTTTCTGAGGCGGGGATTCAGGGTTCCAGAGCCTGTGGGGTTTGCTGTCTTAAACATCACTATGCTGCCGAAAAGCCCCGCACGACTGAACACAACCTCAGGGGGCGTTCACCCTCTGAATATACCCCACTACACCAGGGAGAGCAACTGTAACGCTCCCAGCCCACAGAAGCAGGAGGAAGGAATATGGTTGTAGTCGTCTGAAGCCGCTGTGTTATATTGTACAGAACAGATAACCGAGCAGCTGGAATTCAGTGGTGGTTGGCGTGAGTAGAGGGTTTCCTTAGTGGGGTTTCCTTCTTGTAGTAAGAGTTATTGTGGTCTAAGTTTCAGCTGTCATTAGGCTCCCCTTAGCTGCTGGCAGTTAAAGCTGAGAGTCCCTGACAAACGTGGGTTGAAGAAATACGTGTTGCAGGGGCCAATCGGAATGATTAGGACTCGATTTTTTTTTTTTTTTATTCTCACAGGCCTGTTGATGGTTCCAATTTAAGCCAGAGCTTTCAGAGCTGAAACTACCAATGTATTAGTCAGGGTTCTGCAAAGGAACAGAACTGATAGAATGAAAAAAAATGTGTATGCTACACACGCACTCACACTCACACACACACACACACACACACGCATGTGCACACTCACATACATGCACACACACAGCACACCACACACACACACATACACAAGACTACAAGTGTGTATTAGGGTTGTTCTCTAAAGGAATAGAACTGATAGAATGAAAAAAATATGTGTACACTGCACACACACACACATACACACATACACACACACACACACACACACTCACCCCACACCAGTGATTGTGAGAGCAAGCAGGCAAAAGGTAAAGTCTCTGTCTTTGCGTCCTTTTATCTGGCCCTGCCTAGATTTAGGGTGGGTCTTCCTTTTTCAAATCAACTGATGAAGAAAATCTCTCCCCAGAGAGCGCAGCAGCTTGGGTTCTGGTGAATTCCAGATCCGGTCACGCTGACAACCGTGATCAGCCTTCATGACCTTCGTCAAATCCTGGCGCTGACACTTAAATGAATCAAGAATATTAATTTTGTTTGTTGTTCTTACTTTTCCACACGAAGTTGTCTCTTCTGGATCCTTTGCTCTTCACATAGATTTTGGAGCTACATGTTGACATCCCACAAAACAATGTGCAGGGATTTCTGCTGGACCGAGATAATGGTAGATCAAGTTGGGAAGAGCTGGCGTCGGAGCACTCTTAAACCCTTCTGTGCATGAATATAGAATTTCTCTTCATTTATTCTGTTCTTTGATCTGTTTCCTCAGAGCTTGGAATTGTCTTCATGTGGACTTTACCTAAGTAATTTCTGTGTGTGTGTGTGTGTGTGTATGTGTGTGTGTGTATGTATGTGTATGTGTGTGTTAATTTAAATGACAATATACTTTTTTTTGGTTTACTTTTGTTTTATGATAAAGAGTTACTCTTTGAACCCCCGGCTGTCTCGAACTCTCTCTGTGGACTCATACTGGCTTCCAACTAGAGATCTGCCTGCCTCTGGTTCCAGAATGCTGGCATTAAAATGCGGGCCACGCCAAGGTGACAATGTATTTAAAAAAAAAAAGATTTATTTATTATTATATGTAAGTACACTGAAGCTATCTTCAGATATACCAGAAGAGGGTGTCAGATCTCATTAGGAATGGTTGTGAGCCACCATGTGGGTGCTGGGATTTGAACTCAGGACCTCTAGAAGAGCAGCTCTTAAATGCTGAGCCATGTCTCCAGTCTGACAATGTACTGCTAATCCCAGTTCATTGCTGGGAAGTGGGAAGATTGTCTGCTGTACATTAATCATTCATCCTGTGACCTTGGTACAATGACTTTGTATTAGAGTGCTTTTGCTTTTAAAAGATTTATTTATTTATTGTTATATGTAAGTACACTGTAGCTGTCTTCAGACACCCCAGAAGAAGGCATCAGATCTCATTATGGATGGTTGTGATCCATCATGTGGTTGCTGGGATTTGAACTCACGGCTTTTGGAAGAGCTCTTAACTGTTGAGCCATCTCTCCAGTCCTAGTGTGTGTGTGTGTGTGTGTGTTTTAATGGTTTGGATTTCCTCCACGGATTGTGTTACCCGTTTTATCTCTCCTTCACCATCTGTACACCTCCTGTTTTTGATTTTTTAAAAAGCTTGATTTTATTTTATTTTATCTTATTTTATTTTATTTTATTTTATGTGTATGGTTCTTTTGCCTGCATGTATGTCTCTGCACCACATGCACGCCTGGTGCCCTTGGATGCCAGAAGAGGGTGTCAGATATCCTGGAACTAGAGTGACAGATGTGGACACAGGGTCCTCTGGAAGAGGAGAGCAGCCGGTGCCCTTAACTCGGAGCTATCTTTTCAAACCCAGTCTTTACAGAGTTTATATGCATCGAATGCATCTACAGCTGACATGGGAGCAGGGGAGAGACCTTCAGGTATACTAGTAATTCCATCTACTCCTTCTATACCTTGCTGAGTTCTGTTTTGTGTGTTTTCACGGTCTGTTTGTTGTAAGGAGCATATATGACACAGTTGCCTAGGGCATCATGGGGCTCTGCACACATCATTATGGAACCCTCTTGATCCCGCCGAGTGTTCTCGCTTTGAAGTCGGCTCTGTATGAAACCCATCCTCTTGGTCTGAGCGCCCTCTCTTCGCCATCTCTTTACTTTCAGTGCATGCCTTTATATTTAAAACCAGCTTCTTGTAGACAATCCAGAGCACTCCATAATCCATTCTGATGGCTGTTGTCCCTTCGTGGGTGAATTTATTTATTTATTTATTTATTCATTCATTCATTTATTTGAGACAGGGTTTTCTCTGTGTAGCCCTGGCTGGCCTGGAACTCACTCTGTAGACCAGGCTGGTCTCGAACTCAGAAATCCGCCTGCTTCTGCTTCCCAAGTGCTGGGATTACAGGCGTGTGCCACCACTGCCCGGCTACATGGGTGAATTTGGATGGAGATCTGTCTGTCTTTTACATTTCTGTTTGCTGCTCTTGTTCCGTCTGTGCTTCTTCTCTCCCACGGTTTCCCTACCATTTGCACATACTTTCTTTCTTCCTTCCTTCCTTCCTTCCTTCCTTCCTTCCTTCCTTCCTTCCTTCCTTTCTTTCTTTCTTTCTTTCTTTCTTTCTTTCTTTCTTTCTTTCTTTCTTTCTTTCTTTCACCATTTGCAGTTTTCCTTTAGTATTTTATGTGATTCCATTTTCCTTGCCTTTCTTTGTGTGCCGTGTGTAGGTTTCAACGGGGTTATCTGAAAGTTTGCAGGGTTTAATTTTGTAGTCTACTTTCTAATAAGGCTTTACTGCTTCCCGGACTGTGCACACACCTGGCTCTCTTGCACGGCTACCTTCACTCCATTACGTAACTCCTTTACGTAGAGCCCTGTGGAAGCACGTGACTCAGTGATGCACACTGATAAGATACCAGTTAGAAGCAAGTACACATAGACAATTGGAAGTTGAGTAAGCTAGTTTTTATTTCACCTTTACCTATTTTTTTCCTCTAAATCATTCTTTAATGGTGTAGGAGTTTCTTGCCCATATAATTTTCCTTCTGCTTAGAGAAATTCTTTTCAATTTTCATGAAAACATATATACTGGCAAAAAAAAATAATTCCTTCAGTCTTTGTGGGATAACTTTGCTATTTCTTCACCTTTGAAGGGTGATTCCATATAGAACTGTACATTAGTGCTTTTCTTCCCTCTCAGTCACTTAAACAGTTCTTTTTTTTTTTTTTTTTTTTTTAAAGATTTATTTATTATCTGTAAGTACACTGTAGCTGTCTTCAGACACACCAGAAGAGGGCATCAGATCTCTTTAAGGATGGTTGTGAGCCACCATGTGGGTGCTGGGATTTGAACTCATAACCTTTGGAAGAGCAGTTGGTGCTCTTACCCACTGAGCCATCTCTCCAGCCCAACAGTTCTTTGTTTTTAACTGCACAATACACCAGTCAGACTTTTCACTGATGTGACAAAATGCCCAATAAGGACCTCGAGGAGGGTGGCTTCTTTTGGTTTCAGTTATCTTAGTTTGCAGTTAGCTGGTGCCCAGCACCATTGCTTTGGACCTGAGGTGAGGTGAAAGGTAACATGATAGTGGATGTCACACGTCCCGGGAGAGAGATAGGGATTCAGGATAAGACAGTGTTCAGCATCGCACGCCAGACAATGACCCACTTCCTTCAGCCGAGTCCCTGACCTTTAAGGTTCCCACCTTCTCCCAAGATAGCACTGCCAGGTGGGGACTAAAGATTCAACACATATGCTCGTTGGGGCCACATTTCACAATTAAGTCATCACATGTGCTGTCTGAGGAGAGGACAGACGTAATTGTTAGCTTTTATTTCTCTGAGGGTGAGGTGTCTCTTTCTCCTCCCTAGTCCCGCCCCCTTGCCTTTTTTTTTTTTTTTTGATTTTTGAGACGTTTGATGTGAAATTCTAATTTTCCTCCTCTGACTTCTCTTCCCTTCTCCCCTCCTGTTCCTCCTTACCTGACCTCCTGTCTTCAGAACTTTCTCGACTTGTGATTTGGTGTCAGCCATTTATTTGGGGGAAACTCAGTCATTACTGCTACGGATGCTGCTACCCCCCCTCTTTCTCTGAGGCTCCCTTATGCTGATGGAGAACATTTTGTAGTTGACCCACAGCTCTTAGATATTTTTTTTTTTTCAGTTTTAGTCTTTTCGTCTCTGGTGTTAGGTTTGAGGTGACGTCGGTGATGTCCCCGGCAGCGGCCACTGCCCTCAGGAGCCCAGAGAAGACATTCTGCATCTTTTTTTTTTTCTTTTTTTTTCTCATTGTTTCTTTGACTTTCAGCATTTCGTTTTGTAACATTTTTATTTCTCATTATATTATCCATCTGTCCTTACATACTGTTTCCACTAAAGTTCTTAGCATATTTATCACAGTTTGTAAAAAACCCCTACTTTTGTAAGCCAAACATTCTCACTGTATTTGACTTTGCAGGTGACGCTGGCCCAGTCTCTCTGATGCTTGCTTTGTAACTTGCCTTGCAGCTATTCTATTATTATTATTATTGTTATTATATCATCATCATCATCATCACCATCATCATTATTAAAAGATGGACTGAGTCAAAGGAATTGGCCTTAATTTTTTATTTTTAAAAATCAGTTTAGCCGGGCAGTGGTGGCGCACGCCTGTAATCCCAGCACTCTGGGAGGCAGAAGCAGGCGGATTTCTGAGTTAGAGGCCAGCCTGGTCTACAGAGTGAGTTCCAGGACAGCCAGGGCTACACAGAGAAACCTTGTCTCAAAAAACAAAAACAAACAAACAAACAAACAAACAAAAAATCAGTTTGCCATAGTGACCTCACAAATAAAGACACCGCACAGCTAGATTAAGGTAGCCCCTAAAACAGGTATCTGCCCAGTCTCAGACGCTATGCATATCTCAGTCGACATGTCAGTCCATTTATTCTGAAGTCACAGGCTTCATTTAGGGTTTTCATTGTCAATTACATTTTTATGAACTTAGCCACAGAGAAAGGAAAGAGGAGAAGCAGCGTTGAAACCGGGAAAGCACTTCCCACAGCCGTGTGCTCCCTTTCACCTGGCGTTTAGCCTGCATTCCATCCTAATAGGGCGCCAACGTTTCAGACTGGGTCCAGGTGTGTGGGAGGGGCAGCATCCTATCTTCCCGCAGCTAAGCCCCACCTCTGTTTCTGACCTTCTGACCTCATATGTGGACTCCACCCAAGGTCTGGGATTTGTTTGGCTTCCTTCTATGGAAAAGGATGGCAGAAGAGCAGGATTAAGATTTTGACCCCTTCCCCCCCCCCTCCCCCGTCCGGGAGGCTCCGAAAACCACAGAGGTTCGGCTTCTTCTTTTTTTTTAATAAAACACTTCCTCCTGTGGACAGACCTCCTCCTCAGCAGTTCAATTTCTGCCTGAAGCCCAAAGGGATTTTCCTTTGATGGTCCCTGAGTAGACTTGGAGGAGTTTCTGGAGGTAAAACCAATCAAAATGATCAGTATTCCTGCAGCCGGCTGGCACTGGAAAGGTCCCTTCTCAGAGTGGGGCGGAGCCTACCAAACCTCCAGGCTGTCCGGTCCAGTGCAGGCTGGGGCTTTTGTTTATTTGTTTTGCTTTGTTTTGTTTTTATTTGGGGCTGCTTCCCAACAGAGTTTCATTCTTGGGTAAATGTTCTGATTTGGAGAGATCTGTCTGTCCTATATGAGAACTTCTGCTCTCAGGGAATCTGACAAAAGGTATTGAGTTTGAAGTTGTTAGGGTGATTATATATCTACATATCTAATACTTTCTAATATCCTTAAGCTCTTTACCTGTTGGACCAGAAACCTAAACTCTATCCTTTGACATTTAACAAGTCAGAAATTGTTCATTTAAAATTTTTATATTAAAACTTTACCACATTTTTTAAAATTAATTAATTAATTTGTGTGTGTGTGTGTGTGTGTGTGTGTGTGCTTGACAAGGGCTGTGTCCCTTGTGCCACAGTGCTTGAGTGGAGGTCAGAGGACATCCTCAGGAATCGGTTCTTGTCTTCCCTTTTTGTTTGAGACAGGGTCTCTTGTTTTTTACCATATATAAACCATCTAGCTGGCCCATGAGCCTCCATAGATTCTCCTGTCCCTGCTTCCCGTCTGGATGTAGGGATCCTACAGACCCCGGCTATGCCCAGTTTTCTCTGTGCCCTGGGGGTCTTCTCTCGGGCGTCTCCTCTTGCACAGTAAGCACGCTGCCTCACTGCACTGCCTCCTCAGTCCAATTAACTTAATTCTTCCATGCTTCATTTGCTCCCGTGTAAGTCCGGATTCCACTTCCTGTGTGGCTTCATGGTTGTAAGGCTGAAATCCACAACACATTCGTAGCTCCTGGCGTAAAAGGGAGGCTAAACGGAAGCTGTAGTGAGGACCTCCCGAGTGGGTAGTGTTACAGGGTTTGCCTGTGCCTTTCACTCAACGCCCATATCTCTGCAATGCTCACACGGGGCTACGCACTCTTGCTGTCTCCTGGATTGTTGGCGTTATGTGAGTTTTGATCGTCCTACCACAGGAATGAGTCCCTACTGGAATCTTCGTAGCATCCACGTGTATCAGGTCCCACAGTGCACAGGAAAGCACCTCGCTCCCAACTCTTGGACCAAAGGCTTCAGGCAGAGCAACGCATCTATGATATCAAAACATGGATGGAGGAGAAGATTTGAGCTTTTCCTCCTTAGGTGCTTAACCCACATTGGGAGGCTCAGGAAGCAATCACAGTCAGTCACATTATCTTTGGCTCCAGAGGACAGCAGAGAGTAATATGGCCTGTGTCCACAGTGGCGGTCTCTCCAGTAGCATTTCAGTTCTTGATTTTTCTCACCGCTTGACAATATTATGATTTCTTCCCATGGAGGATGAAATGACAGGCTTCTGCCTATTTCCCTGTTTGGCTATTATTTGAGGGTCGGTTATAAACTTCTGGCAGGCAGGCAGACTGAGAAACCTTGTTTTCTTTTTAAGGCTGCTGGTGTGGTATTACGTGTCCATTTCTCTTGTATCTACTCTGGGCAGGAAGGTGTGGAGGCCAGACCTTAAGGTCTCAGTCATTTTGGGAAGTAGGCTGAGGCGCCTAACTCCTGATGGCAGTTACAACGTTGCATGCTTGCCTGAGGCACGCCTGCCAAGTACCCCTATTATCTGAATTAAAAAACATGGTTCCTGGTTCCAAGCTGCAGGCTCAGTCCAAAAACTGTTATGCTGTCTGGCTTCGTTTTCTTCTTTGGTTGTCAGAGTTGAAAGTACAGCTTTTTTTTTTTTTTTTAAATCTGTTTTTTTTTTTTTTTTGAACAATAAGACTTCATGTAGTTTTGGAAAAACACTGCCAATGTTCTGATAGTTTATATTTTGAAGACAAACGAGAGAATATGATTTTCTCTCAAAGCTAGGAGTTCCTGTCAAGCCTGCTTTGGTGCCAGTCTTACTATTACATGATTTTTAAGTTAAAGTAGCCTTCTAGATAAAATTGCATCTTAGAGACTATCGCTCTGCATGTAGCATTGGCCCTTGTTTACATTGCACTGTTCGTGGGCCCTAAAGGAGGTCTGTCCTCGTGCTTACTGCAGAGGTCACAGGCTGACAAAGGCTTGTGAGGCAGCGGCAGATTCTCGGTGTGATGTGAGCTCACCACTCACTCAGAGCTATTTTAACCATCTTCTCTGCAAGAGAAGCCAAGATGCAGGCAGGCTGACAGCAGAAAACACAGCGCACCAAGAAAACGCTTTGTTCCGTGAACTACTTGGCTAATTTTTCTGAATTTGCAGGGAACTGGCAGGGACCTGCAGTGCTGAGAGCCCAGGGGACTCAGGAGGATGCTGTGGTGGTGACACTGGTGTGCCCTACCCCAGTGGGGCCAGCAGTTAAGTGGGTGAGGGGTGGTCCAGCTGGTGCTACAATAGTATCCTAGTATAGTGATGGCTCATTCCGGTGCCCTGTGGACTTTGGAGGAACTTCTCCCAACTGCCCGTTAGGGATATTCCAGACTTACAAGGCTACAGACTTACTTCCCCTGACAGGAACACTTTGGGGGGAGATGAGTTTCAATGTCTCCATGTGAAAAAATACTCCAAATTCTGTGAAGTTAAGTCCATTTGATCTAAAATGGGACACAGAATACCTTCTGGCTGTGTGCATGGTGGAGGAACAAATTGTATTGCAGATAAACCTTTCAGCATTATTTCTGGCTCTTAGGCTCCCATTTCAAAGGTGCCCCCATCCCTTAGCTCAGTGCCTACTCTGTGCTGTGTGCCCAGTAGGTTCAAAAAAATAAAAATCGTGTTGTGTTCCTTCTTTAGGATGCACGGCATTTGACGGGGGAAATGGCTAACACTTGAAATAACAACAGGTTGTAGAGTCATATTTGCCTCTGTGCGGAATAGAAATGCAGAACAGAATTACAAGGCACAGGTTCATGGTGTGTGGGGGGGCTCAGGTTTCAAACTGCCGCAGGGGGATAAGCCTGACACCCCTTTTCTTATTGTAGCCTCCCGAGGGGCTCACTCAGCTCACCCCCCTCCCCCCCAGCCTGCTCAGCCTTTCTTGCCTCTCTCCTCACAGTTCTTGTTTACCTATCTCCACAAGGGCCCAGCCCCACCACAGACAGAGTAGTATGAGTGAGAGAGATCGAGCAAGGTGGTGTAGGGAGCTATGAGAGTCGTTGAGGTGGTAGCATTGGCCTTTGTAGAGAGGGTGTGGGGCCACATGTCATAGTTGGGCCGGCGAGTCCATCTTTTGGGAGGAGTGGGGAAAGTCTGGGAATCCAGGGTCTGAGTGTTCTGGGAGGAGGGCAATCTCCAGCCACCGGGGAAGCTGTTTTCATTGGACGATAAAATATCAGAAGGTGAGTGAACCACGCCTCTGTGGTTTCCTTTCTGCTTGTGGGAAGCCATCTTTAGAGATGCCCGTCACCAGTCAGTCGCTGACCTTTGCGGTCTCAGGATAAGGAAGGGCCTTAAAGCGTGGAAAGGGGTTGGCGCTGAGGGACTGACGGCTCTGAGGGTCATCCACTCTGATGGTTCCCCTGCGCTGACCTTAATTAGCATCCCCTGGAGACCTTTGAAAAAATGCCAAGGCTGTGGCCTAGGGCCCTCTGTGTCAGGATCATCACTTAATTGGTCTGGGGAGGAGGGGCCTGGCCTAGAGTCAGAGCACAAGTTCCCCAGTCGCTTCGAATCCACACCCAAGGTTAGAAAGCGCCAACCAGCCTACCAGAGAAAACAACTGGTGTGGCTACGAGGGACAGCTGACCTTAGCTCTGGAGTAGGTCCTTTGGGTGGACGGCTTTCAGCGGGTCTGATTCTGCAGTGAAGAAAATTCATCTGAATCAGAGAAGGAAATCATGGCCTCAAAGCGAATGTTAGAGGAGTGTGTGTGTGTTGCCTGTGGTATGGTATGGTGTGGAATATGGTGTGGTGTGAGTGTGTGTTGCCTGTGGTATGGTATGTGTGTGGTGTGAGTGTATGTTGCCTGTGGTATGGTGTGTGTGTGGTGTGAGTGTGTGCTGCCTGTGGTATGGTGTGGTGTGTGATGTGTGGTAGTGGTGGTGGAGGTGGTGGTGGTATGTGTGTGTGTGTGTGCGCGCGTTACCTATGGTATGGTGTGTAGTATGTGTGATGTGTGTATGTGTGTGTGTGTGATGTGGTGTGGTATATGTGTGTATGGTGTGTCTGTAGTATGTCTGTGGTGTGTATGTAGTGTGGTATGTAGTATGGTGTATGTGTGTGTGTGGTGTGGTATATGTGTGTGTGGTGTATGTCTCTGTGTGCTGTTGTATGTATGTTATGTGTATGTGTGGTATGGTGTGTGTGGTGTGTATATGTGTGTGTGTGGTGCATGTGTGTGTGTGGTGTGTGTATGTGGTGTGTGTGGGGCATGTGTGGTACATGTGTGTTTGTGGTACATGTGTGTGTGTGGTGTGCGTATGTGTTGTATGGTATGTGTATGTGGTGTGATATGTGTGGCGTGTATGTATGTATGTGTGTGTGGTATGGTGTGGTGTGGTATGTATATCTGGCTAATAGGAAGACTGGTTATGGAAGCTACTGAAATGTGCACCATGGGACTTACTAGATCACAGTCACCAACTCTTAGCACAGAATTTTGATGGGCAGTGAAGACAGATTTAGAAGGCTGCGCACTGCTGGTCATCCACAGAATGGTCCAGTGTGGTAGTGCCCCGGGAAGCCTGTTGTCTCCAGGCTTCAGTCTGGGTATGGTCAGGATGTGGAGGCTTCTCCCCTTCATAGGAAGTGTGGCGGGGTAGGTACCATGCTGTTACCATGGAGACCCCGAGGTTAGTGCTTTCAGTCTAGTGCTCACTGTCAAGCCAGGAGACGGGGTGTCTAAAACAGCCTTCGCTATCAATGCGCCCTTCTCAGGCACGTCACCAGAAGGGTGAGTTGCACTGCCACCCAGGAGAACCAAAGCTCCACACAGAGCGACACAAAGCCAAAACAATACCAAACATGACTCCAGGCGGTATGGCCAGTCAGGGAGAGAGGCCTCCTGAGAAGTCAGAGGTCAGGTGAGTCCTCTTCCCAGGGGTGATGGATTGCTGAGCAGTGGGGGTGGAGCCAAGCACCCCTGTTCTTAGTTCTCTTCTCCTGGGTCACCTGGTGCTCTGCGTGTGTGGCAGTATCTTGCAAGGCAGCAGCCCCGAGTGACACCTTAGTACACTAATATATCAGGCCACCAATAGTCTGTGGCTCCATAGAGGACAGGAAGTCAGGGAGAAGAGGCTGTGTCTGAGGCAGGGGTTTTACTCAGGGACATTGATCTTTAGTTTGCTAAACTTGGGGAGAGGGTGGAGGCTGTTTAACCAGTGAAAAGAAAGAGGCGAAGCCACAAAGCACCGAGCTGGATCAGAGAGGATAACGTCTTTCCTTTTCTCTTTCCTCCGGTGGAAACAATTACCGGAGGAAGAAGGCTCCAACTAAGGATTTGCAAAAGTTACAAGGAACATGTAAACTTCAGTCTCATAGGAGTGCAATTTTGGTGAAGTTAAGAGATGTGAAAGGGGCCGGGCGGTGGTGGTGCATGCCTGTAATCCCAGCACTCTGGGAGGCAGAGGCAGGCAGATTTCTGAGTTCGAGGCCAGCCTGGTCTACAGAGTGAGCTCCAGGACAGCCAGGGCTACACAGAGAAACCCTGTCTTGAAAAAAACCAAATCCAAAAAACCAAAAAAAAAAAAAAAAAAAAAAAAAGAGAGAGAGAGAGAGATATGTGACGGGAACAGCCACTGATTCTAAAGGACAGCTTTAGGATCCAGCATCCTTGCATATTCTATAGAAGACATATAATACACGAACAGTACCTGTCACCGAATAGATCACTGGTTCTTAAGGACAGTTTTAGGATTCAGCTCATGGAGGATATAAACTCTAGTGAAAGATATACAAGACATGACAATATCCACTCTCCACATGGACACCCACTGAAACAGCTTCATATAGGTTCTGGATGAAGCCGAGGAGATGTTGGAGGATAGCTTTAAGCAGAGGGAAGAAATGACATGTGATCAGTGGCTGAAGGAACCCACAAGGTTTGAGTACAGCGTAGTCTAGGGTAGGGCATGCTAGGCAGAGGCAATAACAGCCTTAGGACCCTGAAGGGTAGGTTATTCTCAGGAGCAAGGGAGAGAGTTTGGTACTTGGAGGTCAGTACTGCTGTGGAAAGTTCCAGAGAGATTACTATATCTGGCCCAAACCTTGAAGAACACACACGCATTTCCAACAGGTTTGAGCCTAAGCAAGGAATGAACAAGGTATTGGATGAGAAGAGAGATGTAGTCAAAGATAGACAATGTTCTATGTTTATGTATTTGTTTGATCATTCTTTATATATCTCTCTTCTGTGTCACTGTCTCTCTGTCTCTGTCATGTGCATGTATGCCCGCACACTCACTCACACACACACACACACACACACACACACACACATACACACACACACACACACACACACATACACACACACACACACATACACCCACTTCAATTTCTTCTGCTTTGCTGCCTTTTGTTTGGTGGCATACTGCATTTAAGCAGTATTACTGGCCTGTGCAGGTTGGATGTTATTCTTTTGAGTAAGGAAGACTTATCAGTGGCCACCCACTGAGGAATATGACCCTGCCCCACCCTCAGCAATGCTTAACTGCCTAGAGCTTCCCAGGTAGTGGTGGGCCCTCATGGTTACCCTCCCCTTCTTGCTGGGATGTCAGCTGGCTGGATCTTGTGCAGTCAGCAACAACTTCTTCAGCTCACGAGTGCCATAATCATGAAATTCCCAGAAGATGGGATTTCTCAGCACTTCTTTCCTGTCTCTGCCTCGTTACAATGTCCCTCCTGCCTCCTCTTCTTCAATATGTCCCCGAGCCTTGCTCATGACTGATTGATGTGGGAGAGGGTGAGATCAGTCAGTGCTATGGAGACGGAAGTGCTGTGTGGAAGGATATTTGTGTTGTTGGAAGTGTCTTCTGTTTAGCTACTCATTAGCTAAACATTAGCTAATTCAATTACTATTGGTAACAGTAGCACAGTTGCAGTTATGAAGCAGCAATGAAAATTACTTTAAGGTTGGGGGTCAGTACAGCATGAGGAACTGTGTGTATTAAAGGGTGGCAGGGATAGGAAGGTTGAGAACAGCTGAGCTAATGGAGAGGCAGTAGTGCAGGAATTGAGCCTCAGACTTTATAGGCCTGAGAGGCCACTGAGGATGGGTTCCTCCTTAGAGGCTAGCTTTGGACAGTATCTCCATTTCCCTGGTAACACTAGGCAGGTAAACATCACAACACCAGCTTCTGCCTCAAGGCTTTGTTGGGGGACCATCAACGTGAACCCTGCTGCACGCTTACACTTCTGAGAAACCCCTCCCCCAGTGCAGCTGCTCATGGAGTTTTGACCTTGCAACATGTTACATTGTTACATCTGGTTTGTTTTGTTTGTTTGTTTCTTCGAGTTCTAATTCAAAAAGAACACTTTTCTCTTTCTGCTCGGTTTTTATTTTGCTTTTTTAACAGGAGATTCTGAGCTTGCTTTCTTGATACTCTATGAGATTTTTTTTTCAGCCATTCCTTAAAGTTCCCTGCCCCTCTCTGCCACACTTCTGGTGCCCTCCATTGCTGACGATGCTGGCATTCATGGGATGCTGCCTCAAAAAGGTCACGGCTTTTTCTCCTCCTCTTTGCTCCTGGAAAACTTTCCTCCAGGGCCTACAGCTGCCTGTTGTGATGAAATCTCCTTCAAGCTCTCTTCTGGGGCAGTTGTTCAATCCTTTAATTAACAGGTCCAAGAATTTTAAAAGGAACCCAGAATTCCCTGGTAACAGGACTTGGGGAAAGAGAAGTAGGAGTTGGAGGGGGAGGTGGCAAAGACCGTCTGGAGGAGCTTGAGTTATTTTGAAATGAAGAGGATATTTCAGCAAATGAGAAAAGGGACCTGGGGCGGAAACACAGAGAAGAACTTCACATTTAGGGCAGAGGAAGAAGAGGAGGCCAGGAAAGGAACCCAGAAAAATGGCAGAGATCAGAGCTTCTATGCCTGGGATGGGTGGGTTGGTAACTTCAGAGAGCCAGGGCCATCAGTGCTGTGCTGAGCAGGGGCTATTACAGGTCTTGGGGAGGTGTGTTGGTTCCCTACTTACTAGTGTATTGTTGGGATCCCCCAGAGGAGCCAGATGACCTCATACAAAAAGCTTTGGGTGCATGAACTGACTTGCCTGAGAGACCAGGTTCGGCTCTGTGGAAGACCCAGTCAATTGTGTGCCAGTGATAGCAAAGACTTCTGTGGTTCAAACGATCCAGAGTGCTGCTGCTTTCTGGTGCCACCCATGTCAGTTAAGGTGCTAACCTAGTCTCTCTCTGTGACCGAGACCCTTCTTCCTACATTCCCACCCTAACGAACCTGGTCGCCCAGGTTCTTTGTGCTGACAGAGGTCATCTGCTTCCGTGGCCCACAGTGAAGAGCCAAGGTATAATAATGTCCTGGGCTCCTTCAAGTGCTTATTGCTCATCGGTTGCTGGAAGTCGTCTGTGGTCTCCTACCAGGCATACTAAGAACGAGACAGGGGAGTTTTACAGTTTGAGACGACTTCATTGTAGCTGTCCAGCAGCCTTGGATGAACTGGGTATACCCGAAAGGGAGCCTGGAGTTGTAAAAGGAATAGGGTGTGAGAGAAGGATGAGGCCAAGACAAAGGTTTCTGATCAAGGCTCAAAGCTTAATAGTCAGCACTGAGTTTGTATAGGGAAAACCCAGGGACCCATCCTTTGTTTCAGCTGGATTGAGTTGCAAAGCAAGCTCAGCGGGCAGCCTACTCCTATAGGAAATTGATTCCACCTAGGTTTTAAGGTCCAACTGTGGCAAACACTTAAGGTCTATTTAGCCTGCTCAAGGCTGGGGGAAGGGCGCTTTCATGGCCATCCTCCCCAAATCTCTGCTTACCCTTTAGAATTTCTGACATCCAACATCAGTCACTCAAGGCCTGATTCAGGAAACCGAGACCGCATATACTGATTGTCAGCTTGGCAGCGTCTGGAATCACTCGGCAGCCAAGCCTCTGGACACTTCTTGAGAGAGGTTCCAAGCCTCTGGAGAGAGGTTCTAGATTGAATCCATTGAGATTGGGGGGGGGGGGGGGCGGGAAGCCATCCTGAATGTGTGTGCCGCCATCTTGTGGGCTGGGGTAATGGGCTCGGTAAAGATGAGAATGCTAGCTAGCTGAGCGTTGAGCGAGATGGTGATCTCCTCACTGTGCATGCTCAGTGTGGCATCCACCTAGAAGTCCAGCGGTGGTGCTTCTCCACCATGATCGCACCCCCCAATGGTGTCCCGTGAAGCAATAAGTAAAGTGATGCAGAAGCCCAACCATATAAACTTCAAGAGACCCTCCAGCTGTTCAGGTTAACATGGCCTCTAGGGTCTGCTCAGCACATCTGTTCATCATACTGACACACTGACAAACCAGCCCAACCCTCTAACCTGATCCCATTCATGTAGGCCTGTTCCCATTCATCTTTCCCAGGAAAGGTTTGACAGACAGTCACAGCATCTTATGGGTTTTCTGGTATGCATGTAATACCCTCAAGGCCTTACTTTAAACCCATAGCTCCTGATACCTGCCAAGACTGGAGTATGGTTGGAGGCTGAGAAGCTGTGACTGGTGAATGGGGAGAGAAACAGCAGTCTTCACAAGGCAGCTCTCTAGCAGTGACCATTCATGTTGCTCTTCTGTGGGATGGGCTCAGAGAGGAAACAGGCAGGAAGAAATGGCTACCTCCATGGACTGGAAAGACTCAAGCTTCAGATTGCAGCTAATGCTTGGCTCTGACCTTGGTGCTTCTGGGGACATTTGCATGCATTGAGTTTTATAATTCTAGAATGTTTTGCGATAGACGTAGGGTTCAATCTTAGAAACCTTGGCTAGAGGAGATAAGTTTTCCTCTGGGACCATCTGAGAAGCTTTCTGGTCTCTTGGCTGTGAATTAGAAGTTCCAAATGACCAAGGGCCTCTCTTCTCATTGATGTCCAACAAGGCCATCCTCTCGTACCTATGTGGCTAGAGCCATGGGTCCCTCCATGTGTACTCTTTGGTTGGTGGTTTAGTCCCTGGGAGCTCTGATGGGTACTGGTTGGTTCATATTGTTGTTCCTCCTATGGGGCTGCAAACCCCTTCAGTTCCTTGGGTCCTTTCTCTAGTTCCTCCATTGGGGGACCTGTGCTTAGTTCAGTGGTTGGCTGAGAGCATTCCCCTCTGTATTTGTCAGTCTCTGGCAGAGACTCTCAGGAGACAGCTAGGCCCTTGGTCCTGTGAAGGCTCATTGCCCCAGTGTAGGGGAATGCCAGGACAGGGAAGCAGGAGTGGGTGGGTTGGTGAGCAGGGGGTTGGGATAGGGTGTTTTCAGAGAGGAAACAAGGAAAGGGGATAACATTTGAAATGTAAATAAAGAAAATATCTAATAAAAAATATAAAAACAAAAGAAGTCCCAGATGAATCTTTTTCTTTTGCTGAATTCTTTAGTATTCTTTAAAGCAATCAACTGCATGGCACACTTTTTATTTTGACCAAATGTATTGTCGCAGTCACCACTTAGACACCCAAAGCCTTGTCTTTTAAGACTTGCTTCTCAGTGACAGCTTAGTGACTGTGTTTGACACTGTATACCACAGGTTACTAATGTCCTATCTTTACTGCCAATGACAGGACATTGATGCCTCGAAACCTAACCATATCCAATTCTAGATGAGGCAGTGCCGATTTTAAAGTCCCCTAGAATCTACTGCCCTGACCGGGATGGAACCAGACAGGTTGGGTCAGAGAAGCCAAGCTACTGGCAGGGACATACAAATAGGATTCCAGGCAGCAACTAGACCAGGGGACGGAATGGAAACTGGTGTGGGGTCTGTGGAATCCTACTTCCTCTGTACTGGTTTTAAGTGAGAAGCACTTGAAGTTGGGGAAAAGGCCAGACACTGAGCTGGGAAAATTGGCGGCACACGAGAAACTGTGGTGATGAGTTCCACTCTCAAGGACGAGTCACCACACTTGCCTCTCACTGACTTTAACCTCGGTGACGAGAACAACCTGCAGAAGCGGCTGGCACCCTTTGCTGTGGTGCCTCACAATACTGGCTGGGCACGGGGACCAGAGCAGCAGGAAGTTGGCAGGCGTATGAGTCAGGCCAGCAACAGAAAATATGAGCTTGGGACTGTCCCTTAGAGGGTTAGCCCGGATCTTCACTCCCGCCTTACAAATGGCCTGCCAGTTTTCTCATGGCCAGCCCTAAAGGCAGAACCATTTAGGTTGGGAAATCCTCAGACGTTATGTTTGCCTTAGCTTTGGTGTTGCTATATGGAATCTCTGACAGAAAGAAGTTTCTGGGGCAGATGTGTGCAATATTCAAGAAAGTGTGGGTGGTGGGCACAGGCTTGAGCTGGTAGCTGATGCTTGGGTGGTCAGGGTACAGATTAGGAAGTACTGGGGTGGTAGGCTTCGAACCAATGGGTGGGATTAATTTCAGTGCCTTAGACACCTGGAGTCAACATCGAGGGGAAAGTGCCTGGGAATCTAGGTGAGCCATGCCCGGGGCGGCTCCTGTGAGTCAGGGAGTTTTGTAAACTTTGCAACAGGGAGTGGCGTGGGCAGAAGGAAGGCTGAATTCTAGGAAGATATTGGGATCTGGAAGGTTCTTACTGGCAATTACAGGCTCCTGGGAAAGTTAAGAGTCTCAATAGCAAAGACTAGATTTTTCTATTGCAGTACCACAGGCTTTTGGGTCATTTTCCAAGTGTGTACATTTCTGCGCATGCTCTGGTACAGGTCGGCCTTGGCGCATGCTCTGTTTCAGGTCGGCCTTGGCGACTGTGGTTTCCAGTGTTTTCTGCCAACTGGCTTCTTTCCTATGACAATATTAATTCTTCTCTCTCCACCTTACTCTCCTGCCGCAGTTTTAGATTTATTTATTTATTGTGTTCATTAAGAGGAGAGGGTAGTGCCGGTTTCCAAGCAGAGGCTGGCCTGAAGAGAAGTAGGGCAGCCTCGGATGGAGGACAGAAGGAGGAAAGACAGCTCTTTATCATACATGAGGGGAACAGGGGAGCGGAAAGAAGTGGGGTGAATGTGAACAGGAAAGAAGCAGGAAAGAAAAAAAAAGACGCTCACAAACGGCATCTATCTCTGCAAAACAGAGAGGAAACGAGTCCAAGGCAGGGTGGGGGACTCTGGAGTTAGACCAGAGGGATAAGTTGGCGTCCACAAACGGAGAACGACACAAGCTTCACAGAGAAACTCGAGGACACCCTCCTGTGAGCGGGAGGCTCTACCCCTGTGAGCGTTCTTTCTCTGTCATGGGCTGGATTGGCTCATCCTAGAGGTTCAATCTTGGTGCAATTAAAAGAGATTGATTTCATAGCCTTCCTTACCTCACAAGTGTCATTTTCTACTAGGAATTTCACTCACTTATGAACCTTATTTCCGTATTCCTTTCACTTTGACATCTGCTAAATAAGGCTGACTAGACAACTGGGGATACCTTGACTCTACTACTATCTTGCCAGGATTGATGGAGTTCAAACTAGTTGGCTTTCATATTTAAGTGAAATACTCCGGTTTTTGGTTGGCTCTGAAAACCCGGGGGAGCCTCGTGGTCTAAGGTTGGACCATGCCTGGGCTGGATCACATGGCTGCCCACTAAAGCTCTGATCTGGGCTGACTGGGTTAAGTTGGGTAAGCTCTTTCCCCAGTCCCAGCGGCGGTGTAGTAATGGTACAGATGCCAAAGGAGGTACAGGAGAAGTGCGTGGAATTGCCGGCGGGTAGAGAGGCAGACAGACTTGGACCACAGCTGTGCTTGCAGCAGCAGGGTTAAAATACTTCCGTCTGGTGTCTTTGAAAGGTTCCTGACAGAGCTGGTATCTTTCTCCTAATACTCAGTAATGTGTTTAGATAAAGAGAGGCGGGGATATGTTCTATGGATGTGTGGTGAGGCATGAGGTGAGGCATCCCTTCCCCCTGAGGGACCATCCACAGGATGGTATAGTATAGAATAAAGTTTATTCAGGGCATGCAGAGGGGAGATAAGAGGGTAGCAGAGGCAGAGGCAGAGAGAGGGAGAGAGGGAGGGGAAGGGGGAGGGGGAGGAGAGGGGGAGAGGGAGGGGAGGGGAGAGGAAGAGAAGAGGAGGGGAAAGGGAGGGGAAGGGAAGGGAAGGGGAGGGGAGGGGAGGAGAGGATGAGGGAGAGGGAGAGGGAGAGGAAGAGGGGAGAAAGGATAGAAGAGGGGAGGGGAGGGGAGAGGGGAAAGGGAGGGGAGGGGAAGGGAAGGTGAGGGGAGGGGAAGGGAAGGTGAGGGGAAGGTGAGGAGGGGGGGGAAAGGGGAGGGGAGAGAAGGGGAGAGAGGAGAAGAGAGGAGGGGAGGCTGGCCATGAGTACATGGAGGGGGGGGGGAGGGCGAGGGCACAGAGCAGGAGCAGGAAGACAAGAGGGAAAGAGATCAAGGAAGGGGCAAGCAGCCCCTTTTATAGTGGGTCAGGCCTAGCTGGCTGTTGCCAGGTAACTGTGGGGTGGAGTTTACCTGGCTATTGCCAGGTAACTAACTGTTGGGCGAAGCACACCTGGCTGTTGCCAGGTAACTGTGGGGTGGCACTTAGAATGCTAACACCCAGAGTTTTCTGCGTGGGTGTCGTGATCGGATTTGTACCTCACCTCTCAGCTCTTCCTTGGTTAATTCTGTTCTTTTGTTACTAAGTGTGTGGTGTAGAAGCTTTTCCTAGTAGAGCTCTCTCCTCCTCCCAAGCTACTGGAAGCCGAGCCCGGCTTCCTCTCCCTGATTCCTTATCCACTGCTGCCTGCTCAGACGTGTTCTGTGCTCAGACTTCCAAATATAAGACATCTGGAGCCCATGGGAGGTGGGTGACGGTGGTGCGGGAATGGCAGCAGGAACCTGGGCAGGCAACTCTGGTGGGACCAGTGAGCCTGGGCAGAACAGGCAGCCCCGAGAGAGACAAGGGCACATGCCCTGACCTTAAGCCAGGAAGGAGGAGGGTGCTTGCTGCAGAACCCGACTCTCACAGGCAGTGAAACTAGTGGGGGTGGGGTGGGGGAAGAAGAGACTGGAGGATCACCGGTTGCCAAGTCAGGGCTGATTCCTGGATGCGTGTTATCGTGGACACACGCGGGAATCCCTACCCACACCTCAGCGCGGCGGCACACAAGGAGCAAATGTTAAGTCCGAGCGTATAGTTTGGGTTGAATGGCTTGTCTTAGGGATCAGGCCTTTTCGTCTTTTTTTTTTTTTTCTTCTTCTTCTCCTTGGGAAGGATAGGAGGCTGTGAGAAATATTTTATGCAAAGCAAGGCTGTCTACATTCTCTGCCGAACTGCAGAAGAAAAACCAGTCTGTGCGAGTTCCCTTCTCCCAGAGGCTGAGCACGTCCCTGTGTGTACGCTTTTGATGAGATCTGCTGTTTTGCCCGTGTCAGTCATCCGTAAAAACACCCCTTTCCTACGCACAGCCTTCCAGTCTCTCTGTACACCTTGAGCTTTGCTCTTTATTTCCGGCATCAAAGCCAAGCAGAGCGGTGGTTTTCCTCAGGAAAACCTCTCTTCTTTTAGGCTCTCTGCCTGGTTCTTCCCAAGCTACTTGGAAATAAAGGCGGAAAAAAAAAAATTCAGACTAGTTTCTTTTTGTTCTTGACTGATTCATGGGTGGAGGGAAGAACGGAGGGTTTTTCTGTCTGAAAACACAGCAAGGTGTTCCAGCAGGTTTACCGTTTCTCTCTGCCCTGAAAGTGCAGCCCCGGAGCAGAGCCGGGTACACAGCAGGTGTCTGGGGGGGAGCAGAGCCCAGCACAATGCATGCATGGGCTCTGTCCTGTCAGCCTGCAGGTGCCTTCGCGTGAATCTTGGAGCTTATTCACACAATGTCTAAATTAAACACATTTGTGGCCATGCTTCTGTGTGTCCAAAGCCTTTTTCATGGTGTGCTGGGATATAAATCAGTTTCACCATTGTTCAGCCCCAAACAAGAATTATGTAGGGGCAAGGAAATCAAAGCAGGGCTTTCTTAATTATAGCGCTGGATGGAGAGACGCTATTGACTTGTGGGATCTCATTATTTGTCTTACTGTCTATCTATATATCCATGTGTCTAGGGTAGTCAAGAGGTCAGAGAGGAGCACAGTTAGAAATATGGTGGCTCTAACAGCGCTGATAAGAATTGGAATTGGCCTGAAGTTCAGTTGGCAGGTCGCCTATGGCTAGATGAAACCAAGCCGGCAGCGCAGGGAGGAAGACCCGCTGGGAGGACGACCCATGCGCATAGGTTTGCTAACATCACCGTGTGAAGAAAGATGTGTGCCGTCACATGTGTATTTTGAAGAATGACGAAGCCAAACCAAATCAACCAAACAAACAGAGCTGGGAGAGGAGACTCTTACATGTTTCCAAAACGGGAAATTCACTCTGGCCTCCCAACCAAGGCTGAGTTCCTGCCTGAACGGGAAAAGGCCATTTAAAGAATGTATGTGTGTCTAGAACAAGGTCACACACTTATTGGTTTTCCGAGGCACAGCATAAATACGGCAGACAAAGAGAATTGGTTTGCCTTTCCTGTTGCCTTGTACCATCCTCGGGGCTGCAGCGTGGGTATAATTCTGATGCTGGCTGTGTCTGTGTACAACGGGGCCCAGAGTTGGAAGTTTCAAAACTAGGGAAGACTCAAATGTTGCTGCACCGAATAAATATATCACCCAGACGCATGCTTCGATCTGTCGGTTACTAAACTCTCGAACGAATAGTGAGGCTGTTCAGATGGGAGTGGAGCCCACTCCTGTGGTTCAGTTCTCTCTGAAGCTCTTTCGCAGGCAGATGAGATCTCAAACAGCTCTCCATTTCTCCCCCTTTGCATTAATCTGGCCAGCCCCTGGAGCCTGACTAATACCTCGGTTCTCCATCTGTCTCTTGGTTACTTGCATGGTGACTTTATCCATCCCGGATCATCAGTCCACAAAGCTGCAGTTTTGGCCACCTGACCACTTATTTGCTCAGGACTGAAATTTAGTTTTAAGTTTTCGTATCATTGATTAAATAGCAATCTTCTTAAAATATTTATTATCCTATATATATATATATATATATATATATATGGGTGTTTTACCTGCATGCATGTCTGTGCACTGTGTGCGCACAGTACCCACAGAGGCCAGAAGAAGACGTGGATCCCTGAAAGAGGAGTTGCAGATGGTTGTGAGCTGCCATGTGGGTGCTGGGAATCGGACCTGGGTGCTCTAGAAGCCAGTCTAGAAGAGCAGCTGGCTTTTAATTGCTGAGCTACCTCTCCACCTCTGATAAAAATCTTCTTAGAGTAGTTTTTAATGCCTGAAGGTCCTCCCCAAACATGGTGTAACTTTATCTCAGTGACTTGAAGGCCTATTAGTGTGTGTGTGTGTGTATGTGTGAGTGTACATGCACAAGCAAGAGGCCAACTTTGTGGAGTGGCTCTTTCCTTACACCTCTACATAGGTTCTTGGGATTGAATTCATTTCTTCAGACTTTCCTAGAAAGTGCTTTTACCCACAGAGTCATCTTGCTGGTCTGGTTAAAAGATAGGGGAGGAGGGTTTGAATCAAGGGCCCTGCGCTTGCTAGAAAAACACTTTATTGCTGGACTACATCCCTCCCAGAATTTCTAGATGCCAAATGGCTCTAGGGCGCTGGTATCTTGAGTCAGTGTGAGGTAGTGTACATTTCCCAGCCTAAGTTTTTGTGTCCAGGAACGAGAAACAGCAGCACCTCCTTTGCAGGACTGAACGGCCAGGCACAAGGCATGAAACACTTAGCTCCGAGCACCCCGGTCTGTGACCCCTAGCTATGGTGACCCTGTTTTCTCTCGAGATGACTTCTCACTGTGGTGCCCAGGCTGGTGACCAGATGCTGGCCTTGCACAGCCCTCTTGCCTCAGCCTCCTGAATTGTGGGCACTGCACCTGTCCATACCTGTGCCTGCTAAGTGAGGAAGGCTACTAGTCATAACCACCATGACGGTCATAACTCCACAACTCGGGCATGCATGTATGGAACTCTGCAAATATGTCGATAAATGTTTTCTGTGACAGTTTGATGTCGTTTACTTGCTCCTGGCTGATCAGGCACCAATGACAGTCTGTAGAAGCTCGGGAACAGACAGTTAGCTAGCTCCTCATGATTTCTTCCATCTGGAACCTCCCAGGAAAAGCATTCCCACCGGGTTCTGGCAGTTTGAGCTGGTGCTCCTTAAGAAAACATCCTTCCTCTCTTTACTCAAAATGTACTTGACCATTTATGTATTTACATATTCGCTTGTTCCCACATGCTCAGGGTGCAGTTTCTATTGATAGGCAAAATGTGCTTACCTATGCTTGGGGACTGTGTGGTGTGGGTTTGTTCTAAAGTTGCTTGTATGATGTTAATCTGCCCCCCCTCTAATTGTATGAGAATCCACATGTCCCTGAGGGAACCCTGCCCCCAGTTGTTTTGATTGGTAAATAAAGTTGTCAGGGCTAATGGCTGGGCAGGGAGACAAAGGTGGGGCTGTAGTATTCCCAGGCAAGGGACCAAGGAAGGAGGAAAGAGGAAGGAGGGGTGTAGTGGCTATTTATGGTTTCCAACTTGACTATATCTCGAATGAGCTACAATTCAGAATTGGAAGGCTCACTTGTGACCCTAATCTGGAGGCTGGGAGATACAAGTTTCTGACCTGAATCTTGGCATGGAGATCTTGGGGCATACTGGCTATGAATCCCAGAAAATTAAGACAGGGAGATCTCTGAGTTCAAGGTCATCTGGGATTAAAGGTGGTGGTATACGCCTTTGATCTGGGCCACACCTTCTGCTGGAGACCTACATAAGAAGGGAAGTTGGAAGAAGGGAGATTCTCCTTTCTTCACCTGTTTGCTTTGTGAGACTGAGCAACTGCTAGATCCTTGGACTTCCATCCACAGCTGCTGCTGACCATTGTTGGGGAGTTGGACTACAGATTGTAAGTCATCAGCAAATTCCCTTATTATACAGAGACTACCCATACATTCTGTGACTCTAGAGAACTCTGACTAATACAAGGAGGGATTTGCTATGTTGGGAGAGGAGAGACACCATGCCTGAAAGGTACAGGGCAGAGAGCAGAGCCACCATGTAGGAGGGGGAAAAGGGGTCCCAAGAGGGCTCCCTGACTGGGGCTAGTACAGCAAGGATGGAATATAGGGTTAGTAAGTAATAACTCAGGAATATTGGGGTGGGGGTGGATCAGCCAGGTGGAGGTTAGGAAGTGACCTAGCCATTGATATGTTTAAGGCATATAAAAATATAAGGGCTGTGTGTGTGTGTATTTCATTTGGGAACACAGAACACTGGGGTGGCTAGTAAGGAGCTTGCAATGCCACTGGGATCGATTTGAGTAGGATTAATTGGGTACTACTACAACTGCGGAGCTGTCAAGCCAACTAAAAGTCCACTTAGACTTCTCAGCATCCTTTTGAGCATACTGACACTGGAAGATAAAGACCACAGATTTACAATTAACCTATTTGAAAGTGAGAACAAAATCTGAAGTGCACAGATGGTCCAATAAGGGAGGAGATAGAGTGATGGACTGAGGACTGTGGTTCCAGGGGATAAACTATCTCTGTCCATGTGTGTCAGTTGTTCTGAGGATGAAGGCTGATGGTCCTGAGGATGAAGGGGTTGGTGGTCCCAAAGATGAAGAGGTTGGTGGTCCTGATGAGGAAGGTTGGTAGTCCTGAGGATAAAGAGTTTGGTGGTCCTAAGAATGAAGATCTTGGTGGTCCTGATTGATGAAAGTTGTTGGTCTTGATGATGAAAGTTGGTGGTCCTGAGGATGAAGATATTGGTGGTCCTGAGGATAAAGAAGTTGGTGGTCCTGAGGATGAAAGTTGGTCCTGAGGATGAAGATATTGGTGGTCCTGAGGATGAAGGTTGGTGGTCCTGAGAGTTGAAGAGGTTGGTGGTCCAATGGATGAATGTGGGTGGTCTTTAGGATTTGCTGGTGGAGGGGCTTTGGAGGAAGAGTCACTTCCTCTAACTTGGCTTATCTCTGGGCTCCATAGAATCTTGTTTAGCTTGCCCTATCCCTGCAGTCTTGGATGTCTTTAACTCAAGGTCCGTTTCTCACTGCTTAGCCATTTCCTTGAAAGGCCTCTTTAGCTTGACACATAATTGGTACATGAACTGACTATTTCCAGAAGCAAAGCTGTCTTGACAACAAGTTGGAAGGGAGATTCAGTCATCCCTGGAGTCTCTTTACATTCCATTCTCTCTGCCAACAGCCCACACCCTGCTTTGTGTTCCCAGCATGCCCCCTGGGTCCTCTCACTAATTTCCTCTTTCTTTGCTGAGAGATGTCCCTTGGCCCTCTACAGGGCAGAGGTGATGACATACGGGAGCCAAGGGCATGACTTCCCCTGGATCACTCCTGGCCCGTGTCTCTCAGGGATGTGGTGCTCCTGAGCTGTGTCACTATTGCTTTGTAGCAGGCAAATAACTCTTAGAACAAAGATTTCGACTTAACAGTGAAAGGGCACATGTGAGCTTACGTAATAAACGTGTTCCTGAAAAGTGAATCATTGAGGTGGTATAAATAAAATCACATTTGAAGGGAGCCAGGCCAGCTGTTCACATACCTGTTCAGATGGCAGTGTACCTGGAAGTCTTGATGTTCTTTTTTAATGCAAGCACAGAGGAAAGAGACATTCTGTCATTCCTTGTCAGCTGGGGACAATTTCATCAGCAGAATGTACTACTCTGCCACATTTATGATGTGCAAAACCACAAAGCAAAAGGAACCTTAAAAACTATCCAGTGTCAAATGTGACCCATAGGTTCTGTTTCATTCAATAATGGCTTACTGTGTTTTATTTTCTTGATCATCAACTTTCATTCAAGAGCAATTAACAGGAACCTCCACCAGATGTCTAAGAAATAGGCATGAGAGGACAAAATTAAAATGGTTACATTTATATTCACTAAGTTTAAGCCCAGGCTGGGTTTCAAAATTACTGCGCAGCCCAGGATGACCTCGAGCCTCTGAACCTCTCACTTCTACCTCCTGGATGTGGGGTAGGTGGGAGCCAGTGTTCCTGGGACTGCTTAGAATCCAGCAAGGTCATGTTTGGTAGGCAAGCACTTTACCAGCAGAGCAGCATCCTCTGCCCTGTACGCTGGGAATTCTGCCGTCACTGTCAGCATCATCGGCTTTAGCAGCCAAACATACTTCGATTTATAGGCAATGTTCCATGGCATCACAAGAGAACTCACTGAAGAACTTTCACGTTTTTGTAAACAGAAAAATAATTTGCAAAACAAGTGAAAATCCTCTGAGGTTTTAGTTTGCGGTTTGACCGGGGCATGCACGTACTTTCCCTTCAATTCATAATCTGTATGTCAGGGTTTAATTGCTTTATTTAAGTAGGGCAAGTGAGATTACAATATAAGAGAAATCATTCTTGTGTGTGTGTGTGTGTATGGGTGTATGTAAGGGCTTAAGAGTCTTGTGATGTAGTCCTGAATTGGAACTCTCTGTGTAGATCAGGCTGCCCTCAAATCTGAGGAGCTTTTCTTGCCTCTGCCTCTGCTTCTTGGATGCTAGAATTAGGGTGTAACTCATGGTGCCTGTCAGAGATATAACAATATAATGTGTGTCTCAGAAAACTACTACCTACCCAAGTTAGCAGCAGCTGGGATAGGCTCAGGCACACTCAATCAAGATTTGAAGTTAAAGGACAGGGCTATTCTGTTAGCATGATTTCCCATGATTCTTACAGGCATGTGATTTTAGAGCTATTAGAATAATATTCAAAAAGTCAGTCATGGTCTCTGAGATCAAGCTTCTGCTGCCTAGGTTTGGCTTGTGGCAAATAAGTTCAGCCTTGTTCTCCCCTTCCACAGAATGTGAGTAGCAGTCCAACGTGCGTGCGTTAAAAGCCCCTTGGGAGGATGAGAATCAATTTGTAGAGTGTCTAGCTATAAGCAAGGCTTCGGGACATAGTACCAATTGTTTATAGCTATTAGTCTGTTTTCTGTTGTCACAACAGGACGCCACTCACTAACCTATAAAGTCCACTTCCGGTGTTATTGGCGGCTGGGAAGCCTGGATGAAGCTGCCACTGTCTGCTGAGGGCTGTGTGGCTATGGCAGAGCATGGCAAAGAAGTTCACATGGCAAAAGCATGTCTTCTTTGTGTGCATGTTGTGTGTAGATGTATGCCCTCGGGTGTGTGTGTGTGTGTGTGTGTGTGTGTTTGCGCGTGCGCGCGTGCGCATGGTCATGGGTATTAGAGGCAAGAGATTGAAGTCAGTCTCCTGTGGTGAGCCAGGGACTCTCAGTGAAACTGGAGCTCACTGACTGGCTCACCTGGCTGGTCCCAGCCCCAGTGATCCTGTCCTCACTCCCCAGCCAACGCGTTCAACCACAGTCTCTTGTTACATGGGTGCCAGAGATTGAGTTCGGCTCCCACCCGTTACATAGTGAGTGCTTTATGGGCTGAGCCATCTCCCTAGACTAGTTTCCTTTTCTTATCAAGTGTGGAGTCCCCACTTTTGTGACTTCTTTTAATGTTGATGACCTCCTGTAGACCCTGTCTCCAAATAACATTAACATTAAGAACATAGGCACTAAGTTTTGAAGCTATAAAATCTAAGGAATATTCGAATCACACCAACAGCCTAGACCACGGTTCTCAGTAACGATGACCTGACAGATAGCTTTCCGGGATGCAAATAATTTGGTGAAAACCTGTAGTTTACACTGATTGTGAAATGTATGTTCTAAATATGTGCCATAGGTGCTTTGTGTAAATGTGGAGGCTTGGAGAGGGTGATTCCTGAATGGGAGATTTAATCGTGACCTTCTGCAGTAGCCCAGAGTAGTCACTAGGCACAGTCTTGGAGCGTCTGAGGTTGGACTGGACCTTTGGTTGAGCTGCCACAGGCTCTGACTATGTGGCACAGGATTTTAGGAGGGTTGATCTTATGACCTTGGACTCTGTAAGGGAAAGTTTTGGTGAGAAAGAATAGTGAAGAGGAGAGGCAGTGTGGGTCAGGCACGTAGTGGACAGCTAATGATGACAGACATTGATAATTTCTCTCTTTTCTTCTTCTCCTCTCCCTCTTTCTCTTTCTCCTCTCTCCCTCCCTCCCCCTCTCTTTCTCTCTTTCTCCTCTCTTCCCACTAAACACCTGCATCCTCCCCCTTCTAAAAATAGGACATTTCTATTTTACAAGAAAGCATTTTAAAAAAATTTCCCTCCTGAACTCTTCCTTTTTTTTTTCTTAGAGATTTGTTGCTTTTAGATTCTTAAAAGGGGCTGTGCGTTTCCTAGCTCTTTAAAGTAAAATGTGTCCTTGATTCTAAACATTCTGTTCATCTTGAAGAGCAGCCAAAATGCCTGCCACACTACCGCCTCTTCTCTGATGTGATTTTTACATTTGCTCCCCCTCAATACCCACAGCATTAGCTGCCACTTCCCAAAGGCTGTCAGGCCGGTATCTGTCTTTGGTACCACTTTTGACCTCCAGATGGGTGCCCTGATGAATGACTGTGGAAAACAGAAGCAAGTGAGCAGCCACTGCCTTCTGTCTCACCAGTTGTACCCACACTTCTTTTGATTCGTCTCCTCTATTAGGAAGAATACTGTGAGCACACAATGAATGTGTATACATGTTTTACATGTTCAGTCAAGGTTTTAACGTGCACACCGAGAAACTTACATGAACTAGAAATGCGGCAAAATATAAATCTGGAATAATACCTTAAACATTAAATTCTATTCTCTTATTTCAAGGCTTGTGATGGCTAATTTTATGGGTCAACTTTGTTGGGGCATGGGTGCCTAGAGAGTTGGTAAGACATTTTTTGGGTGTATGTGGCTGTTTCTGGATAGCATTACTATTTGGATTTGTATACTGAGTAAAGTGGTTTTCCATCTTCATCAGTGTCCCAAAGACCTGAACAGAAGGGAGGTAGGAGTCTTTCTCCCCTACCTGCCTGCTCAGACTGGAAACTTGGTCTTTTCCTGTCTCTGATTGGTTCTATACCTCAGTGTTCCTGGTTCTCAGCTATTAGGACATGCATTACATTGTCCTTGAGAGAGCAAGCAGACCATGGGACTTTTCAACCTGTAAATCATGTGAGCCAATTTCTATCTGTGGTGGTTTGAATATGCTTGGCCCAGGGAATGGCACTATTAGGAGGCGTGGCCTTGTTGCAGTGTGGCTTACAGCCTGCTGAGGGAGCCATCTTGAAAGTGTCTTCTTCTTCCCCCTGATATCTGTGTTGCTAGCTGCAGCCTCACTTGAGACCCTGAGCAAGAATCACCCAGGAAAGAAAGCTACAGCCATGTTTCTGATTCAGCCCAGCTGACTGAGATACCATATATTTATGATTCTGAAGTTTAGACGTTTCATGCTATTCAACAATGTGTTATGAATACAGACTTGAGTATTTGGAGGGTGATGCTTCCCAGGTATCTATGCTCCCTTTGGATTTCAGAGCCATTGTTAAGTTGGAATCATAGTGTCTGGGTATGAGTAATTTCCATTTTACTTAATGAAAATTACTAAGCATAAGACTTGTAATGCTGGCTGCTTAGCTACATTAGAAAGAATTCCCAAGAGCTTCTCATAAATGTAAAGAAATGTTCCTCTACCTGTAGAAGTATGAAGAAGGAAGAAATGCACACTGCCTTTGCTGTTATATCTCCAACTTCAAAAGTTACCAGCACAGCATTTTGGTTTCATTAAGTTGGGGAAGGCTATGGGTAGAAAACATGAACAGAAAAATGTGCCCCGATTGATGGCAATTCTGTTTAGCCTCAGGATTGTGTGAAGACCTCAGCAAGGATTTCCCAGTAATGTGTGGTCTGAAGCCTCTTGCTGAAAGCAAAGGGTAGTCACATGGGCTCAAGGGGTACTCTTGGGCTGAAAAATATGGAAATTATTAGAGATGTTCATTTGCTGATGAAGAAGTTGTTGTTGCAGCTGTTGTCTAGCAACCACAGTAAGGCTTTAGTTGACATGAAACCCATCTCCCTTGGAAGAAGACACTCAATGGAACTTTGGTGCATGGAAGTGACAGGGAGGTGCCAAAGCATCAAACAGGGGAGGCAGATGGACTCTTGCAGTACAGCAGGATATGGGCAAGATCCAGGCAGATTGTACAGGGGGGAAAACCCTTATGTGGTCTCAGAAACAATAACACAGTGCTCAAAATAATCTATCCTTGTTCTGGTAACATGCTTAGAGAGTATAATGGCAGCCATCTTGTTATGGATCATTCCATTAACTGTGATATATTTCAGAAGTGAAATAATACATAAAAGCAAGGGAGATGGGTGTCTTAGTCGGGGTTTCTATTCCTGCACAAACATCATGACCAAGAAGCAAGTTGGGGAGGAAAGGGTTTATTCAGCTTACACTTCCACATTGCAGTTCATTACTAAAGGAAGTCAGGACTGGAACTCAAGCAGGTCAGGAAGCAGGAGCTGATGCAGAGGCCATGGAGGGATGTTTCTTACTGGCTTGCTTCTCCTGGCTTGCTCAGCCTGCTCTCTTATAGAACCCAAGAGCACCAGCCCAAAGGTGGTACCACCCACAAGGGGCCCTCCCCACTTGATCACTAATTGAGAAAATGCCCCTCAGCTGGATCTCATGGAGTCACTTCCCCAACTGAAGCTCCTTTCTCTGTGATAACTCCAGCCTGTGTCAAGTTGACACACAAAACTAGCCAGTACAATGGGCTTTAAAGTCTGGTTAATACTAGACAGTGCACCTGATATCCCCAATGGGTTGGTTATGAAAGTGTGAAGTTGTATTTTTACCTCCAAACACAACCTTCACGCCTTGGTCCCTTGACCCAGGGCAGCCTCAGTGTGTCAAGGCCACGAACACCCACTTGACATGTGATTATTTTTCATCAGTAATGGACTATAGGCCTTAGCCTGGATAAGATGTGGTGCTGGAGGCCACTCATGATTCATCAAAGCTGCAGGAGAGGAAGTAGAACAGAAGCAGTGGGTGTCCTGCTGGAAGAGCAGCACCAGGGAATGAAGTTTAATATGTGAAGATGCAACATATTTGAAAGGATTCCCAGGGATTAATGGAGAATCAAGATAAGTGGGTAGAGGGGGAGTTGAACATAACCTCATGTTATGGTTGACTAAGAGGTGGTTGAACATAACCAAGGCCATCATGGGAGAATCAACTGAATCATCCAAAGGGGAGAGGGAAGATGAAGACAAGAAATGGAAGCGGCCCAACCATGTGGACGTCACCAGAATTTTCCACAGTGCTTTGAGCTACACAAGCATGGATAAACATATTCTGGAGTATGATGCTCAGGTGGGATGCAGTGACGTCATGCACGTGATCACCAAGGACTACAGCCGCCATGCTTCTGAAGGGATTTTAGACATAACACCACCTATTGAATATACCCAGGTGCTGAAATCACCTGCCTCTGACACGAGCTATCACTACTGCCATGCCTGAAGGGTCCAGGCTCATCTGGAACATACCTTCTGCTGAGAGGTCTGTAAGGGACTAGAATTATATCACGATACCTATCATCCACGTTGCTTTATATTATCATGTAGTCAATCTGTTACCTCGCATCATCACAAGAACAATGGGGAATAGGGTATAGTAAGACTGAGACTCGGGCTGGAGAGATGGTTCAGTGGTTAAGAACAGTGACTGCTCTTCCAGAGGTCACGAGTTCAATTCCCAGCAACCATATGGTGGCTCACAACCATCTGAAATAGAATCGAATTCCCTTTTCTGGTGTGTCTGAAAGCAGCTATAGTGTACTCATATATAAATTAATCTTAAAAAAAAAAAGACTGAGACTACTGTTCTAGTTCGTATTGTTGTTGTTACCGTGATAAACACAGGGCCTATGTTTCCAGGTCACAATCTATCATTGAGGGCAGTCAGGAGGAAGGCTGATATCATCTTGCTTTCTGGTTCACTCAAGTTGTTAGCTTGTTTGCTTGCTCTCTTCCTTCCTTTTTAGTTTATTTTTATTATTTTAAATTTATGCACATTCATGCATGTCTGTGTTGGTGTGTAGGTATGTGCACATGATGGCCCATGCTCAGTAAGGTCAAAAGTATCAGACATATTGGGGCTGGAGTCACAGCCAGTGGTAGGCTGTCAGAGGTGGGTGCTGGGAATAGATCAAACTTAGGTCCTCTTCAAGAACAGTATGTGCTCTTGTCTTAGTCAGGGTTTCTATCCCCGCACAAACATCATGACCAAGAAGCAAGTTGGGGAGGAAAGGGTTTATTCAGCTTACACTTTCCACATTGCTGTTCATCACCAAAGGAAGTCAGGACTGGATTCAAGCGGGTCAGGAAGCAGGAGCTGATGCAGAGGTCATGGAGGGATGTTTCTTACTGGCTTGCTTCCCCTGGCTTGTTCAGCTTGCTTTCTTATAGAACCCAGGACTACCAGCCCAGGGATGGCACCATCCACAAGAGGCCCTCCCCCCTTGATCACTACTTGAGAAAATGCCCCACAGCTGGATCTCATGGAGGCATTTCCTCACCTGAAGCTCCTTTCTCTGTGGTAACTCCAGCCTGTATCAAGTTGACACACAAAACCAGCCAGTACAGCTCTTAATCACTGAACTAGCTCTCCAGCCTGTCAGCTAACTTTCTTATACAACCTAGGCCCACTTGCCTAAGAGTGGTTTTGAGCCCACCCACACCAATCATTAATCACCAACCAAGGCAATTCGTGATTGTCAAGAGCAAAGATGTAACGTCAGGCCAATCTGATGCAGGCAATCCTACAAATTGAGATTTTTCTGAGGTAACAGTTGAAGCTAACCAGGACAGCCTTATATATCTGTATCTATAAATCTATCTTTTATCAAGTACATTATAATTCTATTTTGTTACTGTTAATCTCTTTTTATCTGTACTTCACAGAAGAAACCTTAGTGTGTGTACAGGAAACATGGATTTATTAGATTGGGTGCTATCCAAGGTGGGGGACTTGCAGTATGTCCTCTGATGATAATAGAGGGTGGCTATATCGCTATAGGTGAGAGCTACTGTATCTGCTGCAAGTCTCCTGAGGCAAAGTTACTAGTCTTGCTTTAAGAAATGAATGGGAGCTTAGGGGCATCCCAAATATTCATTTTTCACTCATACAGAGGTAAGTGGCTCAAAAAGTCAGTTTCTCACGGCCTTCTCCTTGTTTCTGTTCATGGCGGTATGGTTCTGGCTGGGGTCAGTTTCTCACGGCCTTCTCCTTGTTTCTGTTCATGGTGGTGTGGTTCCGGCTGGGGTTCAGGGCCTGTAGATTTGATTCCCTTGAACAGACTTGAAGCGGAAACTTCTGGTTCCTTTGGAAAATCCTTTGTGTTGGATGGTGTTTTGCTGGGTGAGACTCAGGTGAAAGGATATTTCGCTAAGGTAGACACATGGAAGGATGCATGATGTTAAGAAGGGACCAAACAGAAGATGGAAGACCCTGGATGGTGTTGGTACACCTTACCATTGTTTATTGGTCATTGCTTTCCATGACTCCATAGAGAGAAGCGTACCAAAAACTTCTGGTGATGTCCTGGTGGCTTCTTGCAGTTTTCATAGCTCAGGCTGATTGGCATTGTGATGTCAGCTGATACAGATTCACATAGAGTTTTGCTAAGACAGATAGATGCCCATGTTGGGACCAGGCCGATGGGAGGACACATGATGTTTAGAGGGAGTATAAACAGAACTCAACAGTGACTTGGGCTTGCACAGACTGTATCTAAAGGCCCAGTTACAACTTGAATTTTATGGATATTAACAATATCCTCCTAGGTTCTCAAGCACAGAACAGTTTTCCAGCCTCTCTTCCAGTTTTCCTCCAGCAGAGGAATCCAGTTTCTTCCCTCACACCAAGCAAGCAATCAGCTGTCCAACTCAGTTGTTTATTGATTGAGATAGAGTGTCACTTTGTACTCGAGGCTGGCCTTGAACTTGGGACCTTCCTGCCTCTGTGTCCTAAGGGCTGGGATCCTAGGTATGCACCTCCTTGTCCCATGCATTCTACATTAAGTTAGTTCTGATGCTGTCACCTGTGAATTATTGCCATGCCTTACAGGTTGAGGACTTAGTTTCACAGGATTGTCCCTATTTCAGATGCCAACCTCAAGAAATACATTTCTGACCAATCAGCTGTGAACTAAGGTTCCCATGACCCTCTCTGTGATTTTCTTTGACTTGTCAGGAACACTCTCAGAGCTCATGGGACCACCTGTACTGGTTCATTGTAGGGATAGTAGACAGGACCAGCGGTTCCCAACCGATGGGTCTTGACCCCTTTGGGGATTGCATATCAGATATTTACATCATGATTCATAACAGGAAAATTACAGTTATGAGGTAGCAACAAAAATCATTTTATGGTTGGGGGTCACCACAGCATGAGGAACTGTGTTAGAGGGTCACGGCATTAGGAAGGTCAAGGACCACTGATGTAGCAAACAGCCAAGACTAAGAGACACAGAACATGTGGGTGGGAGGGGCTACCATGTCCTTTGCAGTGTGCTTTCTTTTAAAAACCTTCCCATGTTCAGGACCTGGGAATTCTTGGAATCCCGTCCTTTCATTCCATTTTGTGGAGTCTTAGTTATGTAGGCATAAATGATTAAGTCAGTGACTAGTGGCTATCAACTTAGCCTTTGGACTCCTCCTCTAAGAGGCCAGGAGTACTGAAGATTCCCAACCTTATCATGCCTTGACCTTTCCTGGGACCAGCGATGGTTCTGAAGCTCCACGGGGTGGCGGACCACTGGAAGCCTAGAAGAAAGCCATCTTGTTGGAGGGCCTAAGGCTTCCAGGAAACTGGGACGAAGGTGTGGTCTACATTGTGTCACATGATCTAATGTGTCTTGGTTGAGGGGTGCGCATTAGCCTTCCTTGAGCGACAATTCAATGACTCGTGCTTCTTTCTCCTCTAAATGGCTATCCGGCTGTCCTCAGTCCTTCTGTTGTTCAAACACCGCTCTCTCGCCTCCCTACCTGCTCATCTTAACTGCCTCTTTCCAGAGTGGCCTCCATGAATGCCAAGCGTTACTCTCGTCAGTCTCTGCTTTCTTTATGAGACGGATCAATATTTGGATTTATTTTTGTCTATCAGCTTCTAGGAAACACTATACTGTAATGCAAAGAACCTGAAGAGGAAAGGCCTCGGCTGTCGTGGTCCTAACTATGTCTTCGGGGTGGCTACAGAGAGCCTGACTCCAAGTCTGAGAAGCAGCAGAAGAAGGCTTTGGTGCTCTTTTACTGTATTCTGCAGTAGAGTGGGTATCGAGTCATGGTTCATAGTCCATACAGTTGGCTGGGGAATGGCTTTGGCCATCTATAAAACATGTTTCCCGGCCCGCCTTGTCCCATGAATTAGTAGCATTCATACCACCAACGGTGTTTTTAAAAACGGAAATGATAGTGTATCTTGTGCATAGAATTCTCATCCTGTTTCCGTTTCTCTTTAAATGCTTTTCTTTTTCCCTTTTCCAACCTGCTCACTCTTCTGTCGCCTCATATGGTCATAAATACCTAGGATTATCTTTTATAGTGTGTGTTTAGACATTTGCTTTAAGTTATTGTTGATTTTCTTGGAGGATGATTTTTTTCTGCTCTCTGTCTCCGATGATCTCTTGTCTTGATA
Source organism: Apodemus sylvaticus (assembly GCF_947179515.1). Lineage (NCBI taxonomy): Eukaryota > Metazoa > Chordata > Mammalia > Rodentia > Muridae > Apodemus > Apodemus sylvaticus. The sequence goes on along the minus strand of NC_067494.1, from coordinate 38,993,067 downwards.
CCTCTTTTCCCCACAGTGTCGGCCATCTTTGTGTGTGTGAGCTCATCCCTGCATGTGAGCTTATCTTTGGAAGTTGAAGGCACTGTTTTCTGGGGGGTGACAGATTTCTGACTGACTTCTTGTCTAGATCATTTTGTTTCTCATTTACCCTTTTGGGGCCCTGTGAGTTTTAGTACTGGTTTCCCCCAAACAGTTTGGGAATTGTTTCCTCATCTCCTATTTTTTGGAGGAGATTATGCCAAATTGGAATTAACTTTTCTTTCAACATTTAGTACAATGTTGCAAGGAGACCATCTAGGCCCCAAGAGACATCTTCTCCTCAGGGGAAGAAAGATGCCAGTGTTTTGGGGTAGCAACAGGATTATTCAAATTACCTCTTAGTACTGGGCTATCTGAGATGGTTTATGTCTACTAAGAAGCGATCTATGTCTTCTGAGTTGCCGAGTTTGTGTGTGTAGCATTGTCCATCCCTGACTGTTTTGGGGCTCTCTGCTTCTTCACTTGTTTCAAGCAGTTTTATAACGGGGTGGGGGTTGAGTACCCCTGATTTCTAACTTGGTCTTCTCTGACTCTACTCACAAACTGGAGGTCTGGGTTTCTGTAGCACGGTGGGACCAGCTTTGTGTGGTGCTTCAGTGGAGTGAGTGGTTATTGTACAGACGGCATCTGTACAATCTTTGGGATGATGATGGTGATGATGGTGATGATGGTGATGATGGTGATGATGGCGATGATGGCGATGATGGCGATGATGGTGATGATGGTGATGATGGTGATGATGGCGATGATGGTAATGATGGCGATGATGGTGATGGTGGTGATGATGGCGATGATGAACCTATTGGCCCTGGGAGGTTGTCAGCTCCCTCAGTTCTAGATTTGAAAGGTAGGAGATAAAAGTAGAAATAGACATCATAGACTCTCCCTTCGGCCCCCAACTCAACGCTGTCAGTCCAGAGACTCCAGCACACGCTTCAGTTCTGTCTCAAACTCTCCGCTACCTTTTCACCCTGTGTTCAATTTATATAAACACACAAGCGATTACAGCATCCTGTGTCTGTGACTGTAGCGGGAGGAAGAGGAAAAGCACACGTACTCTATCTTCCCGGTGCCGATTTATGAGAAAAGATTAAATGTGTTATTTTACTCTCATGAAAATGCTCCGTGCTTATTACAACTCTGATGAAACAAAAAGGGTGGCATTATGGGTATTAATTGCCCGACTAAGCCTGGCAGTATGGGCGGGGCTAAAGCCAAGTGGGCGGGGCTTGGGGGCTTTGCATGTCACTGACTTTGATTTCTGCTCACATTTTTCTCTGTAACTAAGCTTTTGGATTTTAATTGGAAAGGTGACTCGAGATGATTCTTGTTTTAAGACAGCGGTTCTCAACCTTCCTGATGCTGCGACCCTTTAATACAGTTCCTCATGCTGTGTTGACCCTCCAACTATAAAATTATTTTTGTTGCGACTTCATAACTGCAATTTTGCTACTGTTTCTGAGTTGTTACATAACATCTTTTACCCTCAAAAGGGTAGAGACCCACAGATTGAGAACTGCTACTTTAAGCTAACCTTGATCCAGGCAGATTTCGATTTAAAGCAAACAGGTCAGGATGGTATCCCTGAGTTCCTAACACTCGCGGATTCATATGCTGAATAAAATCATCTCAGGATCATTTTGCTCAACAGTGTTGAGATAGCGGGCAGAAATATAATCCGCACAAGTAAGAACAATAAACCTTCATTTAGGAACTGTTCCCCCAACACAGGTAACACTGCTGGTGACTGGTGAGGCCTTTTGTTCTCATATCTCCCCTCCCCCCATAGAAAACCTGAATAAAAGAATCTATGCATCAACCATCATGCTCACGATCTGACACCAGAGTCATAATAGGGTGTCTCTGAATTATTAGCAGCAACATCTTCAATAAGTTGTCTTGTCCTGGATGTAGACTGTAGCCAGGCATTGATATTTTTCACATTAGCATCCCTACTCTGAGTGTCACTGGAATGACATCTCATGTCACGGGACTCTGGGGTCTAAATGAGTTTTTTTTTCTTTCTAGAAGTGTCTGCTTCATGTGGTAACCCCCACCACTTCGCACCATTTCTTCCATGTCTGTGTTCCACCAGATGGACCTCTATCTCATTTCCTCTGCCTGCAAGAAATAACTACGACCCACAACACGAATTACCATTCAACTGTACCATAAATTGGTTATGTAAAAACCAGAGTCTACGCTCTCGATGGCCAAACTTAAATTAGGGGAAGGGCAGACAGCTCAATCCTCAAAGGACAAACAAAAAAAAAAATCTATACTAATTTCAAAAAAGAAAAAAGAAAAGATAATCAGAAAAAATAAAACCCACATAGAATTTCTTGACTGTTTTTCTGTAAAAGAAAGCCACTGTACTTCCATTTCCGGCCGTGTCAGTCGCGATGGGCCCTCTGCGCCCCCCGCCATTTTTCCCGGGCATTGATTGCTCGCTTCCCCTGAAACCCCATCACAAGCCATTAGTACTGAAAACTGACAGGCCCAGCTGCAGCAGCAAAATGGCAAGTTTGAAAGAAAATAATAGGAAGTGCTAGGCAAAGCTCAGCTATTAGGACCCACACAAGACTCAAATACAACAATTTCCTCTCCCCATCCCCTCCCCGGACGCCGGGAGCGAAGGTCAACGGAGCTAGCAGCTTTTCTTGAACCTGGACTCCTTGGGCTTAAGGAAAGTATAAGGAGTACTGCTTTTCCCCACCCCACTTTCCTCCTCCTCCTCCTCCTTCTCTTCCTCCTCCTCCTCTTCCTCCTCCTCCTCTCCTCCTTCCCCTCCCCCTCCCCCTCCTCTCCTCCTCCTCTCTTCCTCCTCCCCTCCTCCTCCTCTTCTCCTCCTCTCCTCTTCTTCCTCCCCTCCTCCTTCTCCTCCTGTCCTCCTCCTCTCCTCTTCCTCCTCCTCCTCTCCTCCTCCTCCTGTCCTCCTCCTCCTTCTGTCCTCCTCCTCCTCTCCTCTTCTCCTCCTTCTCTTGTCCTCCTCCTCCTCTCCTCCTCCTCCTCTTCCTCCTCCTTCTCCTCTTCCTCCTCTCCTCCTCTCCTCCCTCCTCCTCTCCTCCTCTTCTTCCTCCTCTCCTCCTCCTCTCCTCCTCCTCTCCTCTTCCTTCTCCTCTTCCTCCTCCTCTCCTCCTCCTCCTCTTCTTCCTCCTCCTCCTCTCCTCCTCCTCTCCCTTCTCCTCTCCTCCTCCTCCTCCTCCTCTCCTCTTCCTTCTCCTCTTCCTCCCCTCTCCTCCTCCTCCTCCTCTTTCTCCTCCTCTTCTTCCTCCTCCTCTTCCTCCTCCTCCTCTTCCTCTTCCTCTCCTCCTCTTCCTCCTCTCCTCCTCCTCTTCCTCCTCCTCCTCTTCCTCCTCCTCTTCCTCTTCTTCCTCCTCCTCCTCTTCCTCTTCTTCCTCCTCCTCCTCCTCTTCCTCCTCCTCTTCCTCTTCCTCTTCCTCTTCCTCTTCCTCTTCCTCTTCCTCTTCCTCTTCCTCCGCTCCTCCTCCTCCTCTCCTCCTCCTCCTCCCCTCCTCCTCCTCCACTTTCTCCTCCTCCTCTCCTCCTTCTCTTTTCTTTTCAGTTTTTTTTTAAAGATTTATTTATTTATTTATTTATTTATTTATTTATTATATGTAAGGACTCTGTAGCTGTCTTCAGACACACCAGAAGAGGGTATCAAGGCATCAGATTTCATGATAGATGGTTGTGAGCCACCATGTGGGTGCTGGGATTCGAACTCCGGACCTCCGGAAGAGCAGTCAGTGCTCTTAACCACTGAGCCATCGCTCCAGCTCCCTTTTTTTCAGTTTTTAAAGGAATTGTGCCGGGGACTATGGAGCAGGTTGTCAGTGCTTCAGCTGAGATTGCGGGTCTGCCCCATGTTCCCTCTCACCACTAAACAGCTCAGACACTAGGAACCCAGCAGTCCTGGGCAGCCGAATGCCACCCCTGGGGCTGGGGCAGCTTCTTAGTGTATGAGTTTTCTTTGTTTCTTCTGGGCGGACTTGGGTGGTGTCAGTGCTCTGAGGGTCACATCAATAGCGACCGTTAACATCCCCCTGTGACTGCATAGTTGGTCGCCCGTGGAGAAATAGGGATTTGTGGAGATAGATATTGAATTAAGGGAAGCCGGTGACCTGTGAAAACTCTTCAGAGTTGAGACCTAAGTTGAGTTGGAGTTTGGTTAAAAAGGCCTGATGTAGATTTTGTACAGTCAAAGCCTGGGAGGCGGGCTAACTGAACAGACAGCGGCCATCACTCTCCGGTTAAAAAAAATTAACTGCAAATGATCACAGAGTCAAAAGCAGATACAGATAAGTGGCCAAATTGGACAGGAATCCCTCTGTCCTCTCCCCAAGGTGGAGAAGATGCAGTGGACACGTGGGACCCACACTGACTATGAGCAGACTCATCCTCAACAGCGCTCTGACCAGGTGGCAGGCTCAGGTGGGACTACGAGTCCCCAAGTGCTAGAGCCAACTCCCCCTTGCAGCCCGTGTCTGCTTGGCAGCCGTCCTCCACCCCTGCACTTCTAATTACAGTTTTGTGTCCTACCACATTGCCAGCGTATTTGTTTCTTGCTGGTCTAGACCTCTGAGGGTGCTTTTGTGAGATCTAGGCTGTGGAATCCTGGGCTTATTACAGGTCTGTTTGCCCACCGTGCAGACAGCTGGAGAGCTGAGAACATTTTCCTGGTTCTCACGAGCTCCTCGTGTCCTCAAGTTTTAGTGAAGATGCCTTTCCTGGCAAAGCAAAGACCCACAGGGAAATCCATGAGCTCCTAGGGTTGTGTCCTGTTCTTGATCATCTGTTGGGACTTAGGGTGGTTGAGCCCTGATCACACAGAGGCTCTCAGTGGGGACCATGGGATCTTCAGATATCAGTCTGACCTAGTTATGGGACACATTCTCCATGGCCATGCTGGTGCTTCTTCTGCATCCAACCCACACGTCCTGGGCGTCTCCCTTCAGCTCTGACCCAGTCCTGCAGTGGGTGCCTCTGAGGAGACGTAGCCTGATCTGTTTTTGTTGCTCAGAGAGTGCCCTTGAACACCCTTCCAGAGCCTGTATCCTAAGGCCCATCTTGTTGTCCTGTTCCCAATACCCGCAGGACTCAGATTCTTGGGCCTCCTTCTGGGCCATGTCACCTAGCACCACCTATACGTGTGTTCACAGCCTATCTTGGGTGGGCTTCTTTGACTAACATGGACCTCTGTTGGGGCTGGGTTTGGATCTTTGGCCTAAGACATATACACATGAGGCTTATCTTTGGCTTCCTGGCTCTGTTTGCAACCTCTTCACTGAACCACACAAGAGGCTTGGTTTTCTGTCCCAGCCCTGGTGCTGTACCCATTTTACAGATGACCAGATCAGATCTTGCTTGTTCCAGCCCATCCAGGAGGCTCTTACCTTTAATGTTCATAGAACTTTTCTGTGGTTACACCGTAGCTATTCCTGGTTGTCAACTTGACTCTATCTGGAATGAACTACCATCCAGAATTGGAAGGCTCACCTGTGATCCTAATCTGGAGGCTGAGAGATAGTTTCTGGCCTAGATCTTGGCATGGAGATCTTGAAGCACAGTGGCTATGAATTCCAGATTAAGATAGGGAGATCTCTGAGTTCAAGGTCATCTGGGATTAAAGGCATGGTGGCACACACCTTTAATCTGGGCCACACCCTCTGCTGGAGACCCACGTAAGGACATTGGAAGAAGGAAGATGCTCTCTTCTTGGCCTGCTTGTCTCGTGGGACTGAGCAACTGCTAGATCCTTGGACTTCCATTCACAGCTGCTGCTGACCATTGTTGGGGAGTTGGACTACAGACTGTTAAGTCATCAACAAATTCTGTTACCCTATAGAGACCACCCATAAGTTCTGTGATTCTAGAGAACCCTGACTAATACACTTAGCAATGCCCCAAACTGTCTGAGCATCTGCGATTATCTGTGGCCACTGTGTGAGGGAATAAGGACACAACTCACCAAAGCAAGCGGGCCATAGCACCAGCTGTGTGCCACTGGGAACAAGCTCGGAAGGACAGAGGACGTGGGCACTGGAGGGGGAGATAGCTAGCTCTGCAAGCCAGGATGCGGAGGTGGATGAGATGAAATCTAGACTGGCTGCCAGGGCTTCTGACTTCCCACTTACTTTACATTCGTGGACTTTGCTTTTGTGAGGAAAGGAGGTCCACTTAAAGATGCTATGATATATATGACAGATATTGGCTAATCAACAAAAAAGAAAGGATGGAAGGAAGGAAGGAAGGGAGGGAGGGAGGGAGGGGGAGAGAGAGAGAGAGAGCGAGAGAGAGAGAGAGAGAGAGAGAGTGAGAGAGAGAGAGAGAGAGAGAGAGAGAGAGAGAGAGAGAGAGAGAGAGAGAAACTAAAGAAAGACACATTAAATACCACTGGCTGCAATCCTGAGTCCTTACAAGATGAGAGGCTCAAACTTCTGAGGTGAGGCCTGCAGTAGAAACTAGAAGAGCAGTAGTAAACACACAGCTCACAAAATTTCAAGGTCCTCTGATGAAAGACGCCTTGTTCTTATTTCAAATAAGAGTATCACACTCACAAAGGAAAAAGAAAAAAAGATCCCACGAGGGAGATAATAGGTCCACATTTACTGCATACTAAGCTGCTAGTCTTCCTCTCCACATATAGCTCAATGGCACGCATATTAAAACCAGATGAGTTATTTGCCTGTAACTATACATAAGTATAATTATCCATAACTATATATTGGGTATGTGTGACTTGATCGTGTGTACCTGTCATAATTATCCTGCCAGACGACATGAAACAGTTGTCATTGATGTCAGCGCCACATTGCAGAGACGGCACAGCTTAGGATTGAACTATATTATATTCATAGACCTTCTCACAACTCCTATTTAAGAAGCATCCAAACTGCATTTTATTCACAAAAATCACGGCTCCCAGCGAGTGAGGTTGGCTTGAGAGAGACAGACATCTCAGGCTTCCTTTTAGCCTGGCCTAGTCGTAAGAGAATACCCAGAGAGAGAATTTGTAATTGTTCTGGATAATGAGAAAAGTGTTAAGGAATATTTATTTAGTTTTTTTCATAAATATAGAATAAGTTCTTGCTTCCTTCACTGATGCTTTTGTAATAGCAATGTATTAAAATAGCCATCTCAATCCCAGGTCAAATATGCATCTCTGGTTTTGGTATGATTTCCCCACATCTTCACTGAGGACATAAAAATTTGGTCCACTCTGGGTGTGTGGTAGTCACCTTTAAACCCAGCACTCAGGAGGCTGGAGTTGGCAGAACTCCGTGAGTTCAAAGCCAGCCTGATCTACACAGAGAGTTCCAGGCTAGCCAGGAGCTACACAGTCAGACCCTGTCTCAGAATTAAAAAACAAAGAACTTGGCTTGACTTGATGCATGCTTACCTAGTTGGTGTGTCCCAATAGGAGGAGGGAATAACAAAATACAAAATCAAATTGAGGCTGAAAGATAAATAAATGTCAATAAAACACTTGCTCACGGACATGAGTTTTGATCTCTAGAATTCATACGAAAAAATCTGGGTGCAGTGGTCCGAGCTTGTGATGCCAGAACTGGTGAGGCAGAGGCAAGCAGATCCCTGGGGCTTGCTGGCTATTGAGTCTATTAGAAGAAAGACTTCGTTTCACAAAGGAAAGGTGTCTGGCTACTGAAAAACACTGAGGTTGATCACTAGCCTTCACATGCTACAAACACCAAACACACCAAATAAATCAATAAGACTAATTCTGAGTTAATGGCTTCCTGATCATGGAGGTGTGGTGTCCCCAACGTGCCATGCCCATCACCCTGGAAGGCACTAGACTGCCTTAAGTGTTACCATCCTGTCCAATACCATCCCTACCATGTTTCCTATGACAGTTGTTGTGCCCTGTGCTCAGTCTTCTGATTGTCTCATGTCACCATTGTTAGACATAATTATCTTATTACTGAGTAGCTGAGCATTCCTCATAGGCTAGTTGGCATACTGACTGTGTGTGTGTGTGTGTGTGTGTGAGTGAGCTGAGCTCCAAGGATCCTTCTCTTACCTTTGCCCTCTGCCCCAGTACTAGAGTTAAGGACATACACCCCCACACCTGACTTTTATGTGGGTGTTATGGGTCAGACTTAGGCCTTCATGCTTGCCTAGTAGGCACTGACTGAGCCTTCTCCTTAGCCACAGAATCTCTGTTTTCAGCCACACCATCCACAGACATACTTAGGGTCAAGCACAAGGATCCACTCAGCCAGGATTCCACCCCAGTCTCTGCTACAGATTTCCTCTGTAGTCTTAGATAAGATCTTTCTTGCTTCTCTACAGAGGAGGGCCTCTCTCCAAAATCTACCAACTATTGGGCCCATTTTCTACCCATTTTCTTGGGTCCATTGTTTAAATCAGTTTCAAGGTGGTTTTGTATATGATCAGGGATTATGGAAATATCTAATTATGCTAGATATTATATATTATATATAATAATAATATATTATAATATATTATCAATTAGATATTAGATATTATTTAGTTTCCAGATAAAGATAATTTATTTATATCTGTGGCTAAGTGTGTATATGTGTATGTATTATTTGTTTATATATGCATATATATATACATATATACACATTGATATAAGAATACATGCAGATTATGCACATATATACCTTGGTCACTTATGTTTATATACACAGCGCTATGCTCTTGCATCTGTGGATGTAAATTACCTAAAGAGCATCTAATTAGTACTTGGACCCGGTGCAACTTGAAGATGCCATTTCAACTTGCAAAGGAGATGCCCGTTGTGAAACAGATATCAACACAAACCGTTCAGAGGCTTTATATACTTACTGGGCATAAAAAGGAATCTTAATTTGATTTGTGAAATGACTGTCTCTGCAAAGTTCTAAGTAAATACAATCTTATTTAAAATGCACTGGGAGGAAAGACAAATGGCTAATTACCATATGAAAAATGCTCAAACTTATGAGTATCAAAGAAATGTAAATTAAATGAACACTGAGGGTTTTTTTTTTTTTTTTTTTTTTTGGTCTATCAAACTGGCAAGCTTAAAACATTACTGTGCTCAGGGTTTGTGAGGAGGAACATTTGTTGAGAGAATGCCTTGGCAGTAGATATGTGTTTGTATATGTATTTAAAATGTTTATATCCATTGTCTAAGTAATTCTACTTCTAGGAGTTTTTCCCGAGGAAATCTTAAAATATTTATCATGCAACATTATGTAGAGGAGATACGGATTTACAGCTCCATAATTGGGGAATTAGGGAAGTTATGGTACACGCATAGGATTTATTTATTTCATCTACACACCTCTGTAGAACCGTCTAGATTCAATATAGAATGTTCAATAATACAGCAAGACGTAACCTCATTACGTTAGTGTCACCACATCACAAACCAGAACTGAGGAGGCTGGGGAGTACTGCTTCAAACACAAACAGCCATGGTGACATCTGAGTTTCTGTTGCTTGTATATTCTTTTGTGGCTCTGACCTTTTCCCAGAATAAGCCTATTTGTAATAAGTTCAAATGCCTCAATTTAAAATTGCATTAGGATAGAAAAGAAGTCAAAGCAGGCAGCTACAGAAGTTCCCCTTTTGTTCCACATGGGAATTAGGAACAACTCTAGAGACAGGAGTTAGCATCGCACAGCCGTGCTAAAGTAAAGAGGTAAATCCATGTCCAGAGTTGGGGAAGTCCTGTGGCAGAGTGTGGGCTGAGCCTAAAGTTCTGGGCATGTGAGGTAGTGGTGCTGATGCTCTTGAAAGATAGGGCTGGGCCTGGCATCGAAAGCTGGGAGTGGAGCCTAGAACAGCCATGGGCCACACCCTGTGCTCTTCTTAAGCCAGTGACCTACGCTTACGACCCAAACTGAGAAGACTCCAGTAGACCGCATGGTCTTTCAGAAGCTAGTATGTTGTTTCTCTCTGGTAGAGAGGGAACACAGTGGGTGCCCACGTGGCAGAGTGGAAGCAGAGGTTCCCATGTAGTGGAGAGGGAAACCAGAGGGGTTAACATGGCAGAGAGAGGAAACAATGCTGACCTAATGGCTGGCCTGTAGACCACGTGTCTTGACTCAGAGTCGGGAACAAGAAAGACCGAAAGACCTTCAAAGGTGAGGCCATATTTCTGAGCTGCAGATCTTCCAAGAGCCAAGCTGAGGAGAGGAAGAATCCCCTTTTCCAGTTAGGAATGATTTTAGCCTCAAGAAATTGTGGCCTTGGCTACGCGTACACTTCGAATCTATCCTAAGAACAAGAGCACAGAAGGCTTGGTTTAGCAGTTCAGAGGTGCCAATAATGATATCTCTCTTGTCCTCTCTTCTGTGGAGTCTGCTGTTGGTTGGCTGCTGTAACTTTAAGTATCCCAAGCTCTGCATCTCCAGAAGCTGCCAAATATAATCTCCATTACATCTTGTAGTGTTGGCTGGGTCATGTCCTCCTGACTCCTTGGCTCAGGGAAGTGGGGAAATTGAAACTGTGGCGGAGGGGAGCAGACAGTCAAAACTGCCTTAGACCAGTCACCATCTATTGGCAGGACACAATGCTACTCTAGAACAACTGGGCTCTGTTCGTGAAGAAGTGTTGGAGTGACTTCAGATAGGCAAGGCCCAGACAGCATGGAACTCTCAGATAAAAATCAAAGAATTTATGTCTGGGAGCTATATAAGTTATGATGAATCCAAAATTTATTTTAAAATAAATATCTGACTACTTTAAATATGATACAGTGACAACTTACAAACTCAGATTTAGTAGGTAACCACACCAATAATAGATGGTTCTAGGTAAAAAGCCATCAGAAGTCTTGGAAATGGAAGTTTTAGTCTTCAAAGCAAAAAGTAAACCTTAAAATGAAACACTTAGCTGCAAGTCACTGAAAAAGTTGAAATGGAATGCCAAAGCTTTATCCTGTGGTGCCCAAGGAGAAGGAACAAGGTGATGCATAAAGAGAAATTTAGTCTGGTTTATTGTCACTGTGCCAAAATACTTGACATAAAAACCTTGAAAGAGTCAGGGTTTGTTTTGTACATAGTTTAAGAAAGACTGTCGTCCTTGACTTCACTAATTCTGGGTCCATGACACACCAGTGCTGTGGTTGGTCTGGGGCTGCTATGTATTTACATGTTAAATTCTGTACCCCAAGATCTGGTCACAACTTTTGTTGTGTAAACCTTGCTCCCCAATTTAAAGTTAATTGGTTAATAAAAGGCTAGATCCTGTGATTGGGCAGTATAAAGGAAAAAGTAGGAATTAAGAATCAAGTAAGGCACCAGGCAGTGGTGGTCCATGCCTGTAATCCCAGCACTCTAGGAGGCAGGGGCAGGCAGATTTCTGAGTTCGAGGCCAGCCTGGTCTACAGAGTGAGTTCCAGGGCTATACAGAGAAACCCTAACTCGAAAAAAAAACAAATCCAAGGGGAAAAACAAAAACAAAAACAAAAGCAAAACAAAAAACCCAAAAGAATCAAGTGAGGGGTCTCAGGAGAGACAAGGGGAGAAGGAGAGGAATGCCAAGAGAGAAGATGGACCACTAGCACATGACCAGGAGAAATGGACCCTGAAATGGACCCGAGCAATACTCAGACGGCAAGTATCAAGGGACATATGGCTGGGATGTAAGTGAGTATAGCTCCAAAACCTGCCTAATCTAGGCTTACAGCTTGCAAATAACACACCATGGTTTTGTGTATTTCATATGGGCTAGTTAGACTATATAATTCATTTACACCTTACACACCGGAGTGTCATAGTGTTGAGAACATGAGAGGGTGCTTGCTTCATGATGGATGGGAGGAACAGAGGTAGGAAGAGAAAGACCAGGTATAACCTTAAAGATAAGTACCCCAGGCATCTACTTCTTTCAGCTAGGCCCCGCCTCTTTCAGCGAGGCCCTGCCCCTTTCAGCTAGGCCCCCACCTCTTACAGCTAGGCCCCGCCTCTTCGTTTCTAGCACTCCTTCCCTGCCAGCTGGAGGGCAAGAGTTCAACACTTGAATGTGAACATTTCATATTCAAACCGCAGTAAGAGACAGGGGAGGTAAGTTGAAAAAATTATAAGTTAATATAATTAATAATTTTGAAAGCAAGGAGGAGGAGAGATAGGCAATAATTGAAAGACATGGTAGCTGAGACTTTTCTAGAATTAAATTTAGACGTGAATTTGTCCTGGCAGCCATTTTGTCAAACAGAACAAAGCCACAGTCACGCCTTGTGTCTATTTCAGCTCGACTGCTGAATAAATAACAAGAACGAAGAAGTAAAAGGCATCAGAGAGCAGCACTGGGTGAACAAGAGGACGAATCGCACGTGTACAGACAGCTGATTGTCCACCAGCAACACTGGATGCCAGACGATGATGGGATCAAGCCTCAGAGGCAGCGAGGAGAAATGGCACAGTGCAGCACTTCTACCCTAGGCGTAGCCACCTTCCAGAGTAGGTGGGTGTCATAGCCTCCTTTCTGTTGCTTGACAGATGCTGTCACCAAAAGCCACACTGGTTGGAAAGAAAGGGTTTATTTGACGTACACTCCCAGATTACAGTCCATAATTGAGGGGAGTCAGGGAAGAAACGTAGGCAGGAACTTGAAGCAGACACCACGGGAGAATGCTGGTTGTTGGCTGACTGGCAAGGTCATCCTTAGCTAATACTCTACCTAGCCCAGGACCACCTGCCCACAGAACGAGGCCCCTCCCCCGCCTCCATCGGACTGCCCCCTCCTCCATCGGACTGCCATCTGCATCAATTAACAAGTCAGTCAGTGCTCCACAGACATCTGCAGGCCCCTCTGATCTGGGAAATCTCCTCTCAGGCTCCTCCAGATGGTTTCAAGTTGACAATTAAGGCAACTAGCACAGAATACAGCACAAAAAAGAAAAGCATACAAAATCAAGCCATGCATTATGGGTTTTGTAACCAAGTAGCAAAGCTTAAACTATAAAAACAGAAGAGACCATAGGAGCAAGATTCTATGACTTTTAGGAATACATACATCGGCCGGGTGGTGGTGGCACACACCTTTAATCCCAGCACTTGGTAGGCAGAGGCAGAGGCATTTCTGAGTTTGAGGCCAGCCTGGTCTATAAAAATGAGTTCCAGGACAGCCAGGGCTACACAGAGAAATCCTATCTTGAAAAAAAACAAAAACAAAAACAAAAAAGAACCCACCCAAAGAACAACAAAAAAAACCCCAAAACAAAAAAACCCCAGAAATACATACATGTCTCTGACACAAAAAACTTGAGCCACATAATTCAAGTTATATTGAATTTTTTCACAATTGAAAATATTCACCCTCTAAAAAACACCATCAAATAAACATAAACCTACATATTGTGTAACAGAATATTGCTATGCATGTATCTGACAAAGGACTTTCATAGAAGATTTGCATAGAGTACCTACAACCCAGCAAGAAAAGACCAATGACTTAATGTCAAATAGACAAACTGTTTGAACACTTGAAAGAACAACAGGTAAGTGAGGATGACTGTTGTGATTGGCCGTCAGGGACACGAAAGGACAGCTGCAAAAAGAAACTAGTATTTATCTATTATTTTAAAAAGAAAAAGATTTGCCATGTGCAGTGGTACACAAATGTGACTTTTCACTGATGAAGGTGTCATAGGAGGCTCATGAGGGTAGCCTGGGCTACATAGCAAGACCTTCCTTGTCTAAAACCAACAACCTTTGCCAAAATATAAATAATTGGCAAGTTTGCTTCTGAATTTTCATAAGGCATGGAAATAGTAGCACTTTTAGAAATAGGTTCACTAGTTTTTAAAAAGTTAAGCACGTGCCTACTACTACAGTTTGGAATACCCTCGATGGGCTCATGCATTCGAACTCTCTGTCTCTGGTTGATGGGACTGTTTGTGAAGGCCATGGAACCTCTGGGGTGTGGGGTTCAGCTGGCTGACATAAGGTTGTTGGGTTAGAGAGCAGAGTTAACCATTTCTAGCCAGAGGTCTCTGCTTCTGGGCAAGCTACGATGTTGTAGGGAGCTGCCCCATGATTCCACAGCCAAGAACAGGAGCTACGTGGCCTCCTGAAGCAATGCCAGGCTCTCTCTGTCATGAAGCTGTCACCAGAGATGAACACTGCTTCTCAATTTGTTTCTCTAAGGTATTATCCCAGTAAGAAGAAGAGTACCTAATAATTCCCTTCATGCATGACACAGACAGTCCACAGACATTTATCCTAAAAGACAATTCACGTCCATGAGAATTGCAAAATCAGTTCATGGTGTCTTTAATTACAGTTGCCAGATTATCTACCAGCTGGTAAACAGGTAGGAAATACATGGATTTACCTCTTAAATATTATAAGTAAGCACTTGGGAGGCAGAGTCAGGTGGATTTCTGAGCTCGAGGCCAGCCTGGTCTACAGAGTGAGTTCCAGGACAGCCAGGGCTACACAGAGAAATCCTGTCTCGAGAAAACAAACAAACAAACAAACAAAAAACAAATCAGAAAAAATTTAAATGTGCAACACTTTGCCCAGTGTATTTTGAAAGAACTTAAAGGAATAACTTTTTAAACAGAGAATGTTGTGGCTAACAAAGAACTTTCTAAATTCAAACAAATTCCATTTATGAAAGTGTGGATTTTTCTAGATCTATGGGATCTAGAATTACTCAACAATAAAAGAACATGGAGAGTGTAGTCCCGGCTGTCCTAGAACTCACTCTGTAGACCAGGTTGTCCCCAAACTCACAGAGATCCAGCTGCCTTTGCCTTCCGAGTGCTGGGATTGAAATTCAACACTTTATTATAACCAGAGCAGCAGCAGCAACAACAATAACAAGTTACTATTATTACTACTACTAGTAGTACTATTACTACATGTTTTGAAAATGTCTTAGTTTGTTTCATGTTGCTATAACTTGGTAATTATACCGAAAAATTTTTTTTTCATGTTTCTAGAAGCTGGGAAATCCAAAATAGAGAGGTCACATCAAACGAGGGGGTGGCTTCTTAACATGCTATATTCTGAAAGGCACCACAGGACAAGAGGCCTTAGATGTGGGGATGATGGGGGTGGGGAGGAGATCAAGAGCAAGAACACAAGTGACTGAGCTTGTGAGTACTTGAGAGACAGGAAGTACACACAGGGCCCAGACTTCTGTATGACAAAGTCACTCTTGCCATAGGACATTGACACCGATTTGTGAGTATGGCTAGAGACCTCGCTCCCTGATCACCTCTTTAAGGTCCCATGCTACTGATGCTGCTGTATCGCAGCGTACAGCCAGCAGGTGAGTGCTGGAGACACACTGGCATCACAGCTGGCATCCCATAGATCCGAGTGATCTCTATGGAACACAAGCAAATATTGTCTCCTAATGTAACAAAACAACATATATTTTAAATCACTAAGAAGCCAAATGCACAAAGAAAAAGCATTGGCATAAAGGTCTCTCATAGATCTAGAAAATCTACACTTTTGTAAGTGAAACTGGTTTGAATTGAGAAATTTTTTTGTTAGTCATAGTACTCTCTGTTTAAAATGCTATTCCTACTGGGCAGTGGTGGCACATGCCTTTAATCCCAGCACTTGGGAGGCAGAGGCAGGTGGATTTCGGAGTTTGAGACCAGCCTAGGCTACAGAGTGAGTTCCAGGATAGCCAGCGCTATACAGAGAAACCCTGTCTTGGAAAACAAACAAACAAACAAACTAACTAACTAACTAACTAACTAACTAACTAACTAACTAACTAACTAAAAAAGAGCTATTCCTTTAAGTCTTTCAAAATATATTGGACAAAATGTTGCCCAATTAAATGTCTGAGAAGTATAAAAGATAACTAGAATACTGAAATGCAAAATAACAGGGTTCTAACTGCAAAGACTTCTCTTGTTCGTGTATTCTTGAAATAAAAATTTATCAAATCTCAGTATTATTTTCAGATATATGTGACTTAGCGACTTAGGTAGATGGACTAAAATCTGTGTTTACTGAGTAACTTTCATTTGCTATACCTTGTACCTGACAGACTTAAGGCATAGGAAACTGAAAGTCTATAGGAACAGTCTGCTTCCCCAAGAACTCTGCCCTGCTCTGACAGATGTCTACCACATCATTTCATGCAGAGGTGGAATGAATCCTGTTCCCTGCTTTTGTGTCTTTACTTGGCATATAACTAGGACGCACATGGACTAGTGTGGTGGAAGACTGCTTTTTTCAAGCTATTCTCCTAAGCCTCAATTGTCGTAGCATCCTTTTGTCTTAGGGAAACTAGGGAGGGGGGAAAACCAAACAGCGTTCTATCATGCCCGTACACACAGCATCTCATTCCGGAACATTTATGAGTACATGCACCCTACCTTCCTGGATAAGCAACGGTTTTCCTTGCAGCAGTCTATAATGAAACACTACCATAAATCATGAGCAGCCAGCCTACACCCAAGGGGAAACAAAACAAAACAAAATAACACAACCCACTCTTCCCTCATAGGAGAAGTTCTGTCCTGTTACTCTGAACAGACGGTTAGAACCAGGAAGGAACCAAGAGACAAAAATGTTTTTATCACCACCAGTCTGCCATTTTCTCTATAAGTTGGCAATAAACACACCTAAATTCCTTCATTATGGGTGTGATGGATTATAACAGCTACCCTGAAGGTCCATTACATAAAATCACTTGAGTAGAGATTCAGACCATTTGAAAATTTCCCATTAATTACCACAAAGTCAGGAACAACGACGCCAGAGAGGATCTGCCTATCTTTTGCTTGTGAAGACAGACGTTTAAAAATGCGGAATCTGGCCTGCTGGAGCAGCGTGACTCATTAGTTATCTACAGTGTTTTCATTTTTTAACTGCAGCGGGATGAGAACTGAGTTTTGGCAGATGATGATTAAGCCTACGAAGCGGCTGCCGGGTCTGTAGTGACAATGCCCTAAGTCACACCGAGGTTTTGAACTGTCTGCCTAGATTCTGAGACATTCCCAGGTTCTTCGCACCCTGGGCACTCTCAGCGTGCTGAGTATTGTCAAAGAGGAAGATGTGTGGGTTCCTGCCTGGAAGGTGTGGGGAGATACCCCACCCCTCCCTAATTTATGAAATATCTAAAATCAAAATCCAGTAATAGTAGACAGCAGATCTTCACTGATGGCAAGCTGATGAGCGATCTTTCTGCAGGGCAGCTGATTTCTTCTCTGTGAACCAGCCAGTCCCTCCCTAGCACAGCAGACACCAGACAAAGCAGTGCTGTTTCTCGTACCCAGTTGTAAGATGGATTGCTTCCGGGTTGGCTGCCCACCATGCTCCCAGCTCTGGCTTAGTTTTAGTTACTGAAGAGTGCCTCTCTTCCTCAACAGCTTCTGAGTACTGTCAGGATAGTGCTTGCTTGCTGCTTCCAAGAATCCACCCATTGTGTTTGGCTCAGTAACCCATACGAGCTGAGTGGCCCTGACTTCACGGTTATCAAACACATGCGCATGCGCAGGACAAGTCAAGGCAGGATACTGAAAATCCCCATGAGTCTGATAGCTGGCTTACTATTTCCTTCCTGCACAACAGCCAGCTAGAACAGTAGGGCTCGCCCATAGCCATCACCCCAACCCCCTCCTTAGTTCTGTTTTCCTTGCTTATTTTCCTCTGATGTAGGGCTTTTTTTTTTTTTTTTTTTTTGGTTTGGTTTGGTTTGGTTTTTTTGGATTCATTAGGGCCCCAGATTTGCCCCGAAGTTTTTGCCCAGAAGACCTCCATTCACATTGCTTTCTAGTCTGGCTTGTTGAAATTCTACTCATTGCCCAGGATCTATTTTCAACGTCAGCTGGACAGTTTACGGAGATGTTCTGTCCTCCAAATGTTTGTGACCTTGCCTTCTTGTGCGTCTTAGAAGCTCCATCCGATATAGCTCGGCTCTTTGTAACTTTCCGCACTGACCCTCGATGGACGGTGCCTCTCACTGGGCATCAGTTGTGGATCCTGTGGTGTGTTCCCCCTCACCCACGATTCCCCAACATTAATCAGCTCACAATTTTGTGCATAGTCTGTCTCTGGTTACTCAGATCCAGAGGACCCTTGTGTCACTGTCTCCGGATGTCACCAAAGGCCTTGGCTTGGTGCCAGCCCATTTACAAGTCATACACTGGATATTTGGTAGGAATTTTTTGATAAGGAAGTTTATATCCTGCCCGGCGGTGGTGGCGCTCGCCTGTAATCCCAGCACTCTGGGAGGCAGAGGCAGGTGGATTTCTGAGTTCGAGGCCAGCCTGGTCTACAGAGTGAGTTCCAGGACAGCCAGAGCTACACAGAGAAACCCTGTCTTGAAAAAACCAAATCCAACCCCCTCCCCCCTAAAAAAAAAAGGTAGTTTATATCCTTCAACGTAATGAATAGTTGCTTTGATCAGGAACCCACCCCCATGACACCCCTTTCAATTCTTCTTATTTTTACATTGCGAAGGCTAATTTTATGTGCCAAGTTGACCAGGCTGATTGATGTCCAATAGCTGCTACGACATCATTTGCATTCCTTGCCAGTGAGGATGTCTTCAGAAGAGTTTGGTATTTGGGTTCATGAAGGGCTGGCAGGCATTACTACAATTGTCCAGGCCAGAATAGAACTAAGAGGCGGAGAAAGGCGTAGTGGCTATTCCTGGTTGTCAATATCTGGAATGAACTAGGATCTTGGCTTGGAGATCTTGAGGATAGGGGCTATGAATCCCAGAAGATTAAGAGTGGGAGATCTCTGAGTTCAAGGTCATCTGGGACAAAGCAAGTCCCAGATCCAGGCATGGTGGCACACACACCTTTAATCTGGGCCACACCTGCTGGAGACCTACATAGGATGTTGGAAGAAGGAAGATTCACTCTCTCTCTTCTTCACCTGGAGACCTATGTAAGGACATTGGAAGAAGGAAGATACTCTCTCTCTTCTTTGCCTGTTTGCCTTATGGGACTGAGCAACTGCTAGATCCTTGCAATTCTATTCACAGCTGCTGCTGACCATTGTTGGGGAGTTGGACTACAGACTGTAAGTCATCGACAAATTCCCTTACTGTATAGAGACTACCCATAAGTTCTGTGACTCTAGACAACCCTGACTAATATAGAAGGTCTAGTTATTTCTTTTTTTTCCTTTTTTAAAAATTATTTTCTATATTCTTTGTTTACATTCCAAATGATTTTCCCTTTCCCGGTTCCCTCCTCCCCATAAGTCCCATAAGCCCTCTTCCCTCTGTCTGTTCCCCAATCACCCCCCCTCCCACTTCTCTGTCCTGGCAATCCCCTACAAAGCTGTATCAAGCCTTTCCAGGTTCAGGGCCCTCTCCTTCCTTCTTCTTGGGAATGATTTGATATGTGAGTTGTGTCTTGGGTATTCTGAGCTTCTGGGCTAATATCCACTTATCAGTGACTGCATTCCAAGTGTGTTCTTTGGTGAATGAGTTACCTCACTTAGGATGAGATGGAATACCCATCTTTTCCCCATTGGACTGGAAGGCAGGTGACTAGCCTGTAGGTTCTCAGGATGTAGGATTCAGCCTGAATCACACAATTGCCCTTCCCCAGCCGGCAGGGGGGCATCTTGTGGTTTGTATTCTCAAGAACAACTTCTCTTCCTAAACCTCCTCTCATATACATAAGTTCTAACTATATTAACTATATACATAATTATATACATAGTTAAAATGTATGAACCTTTGACTCAAGCTTTCTGGAAAGCAACGGTTAATACAAATAGTAAGCTTCGTCAATTTTCATCTTAAAACCTTTTTCCTTCTCCTTTCTTTTCTCTACTGTTTTGCTTTGTCTCTTTGGAGATTTCTTTGTCCTTTATCTGTCAGCTTTCTATTAACTTTTTGTTTCTTCAATTGTCATTTTATTGACTGATTTTCTTGTTTTTTTATGCCGTGGCAAAAGAACGTGGAACTCACCATCTTAATCCTTTCTAAGGTGTAAACTCAGTGCCCTGTGTCCTTGCTACTCACTCTGTTTCCAGAACCTTCCAGCATCCTGGAAGCCGTGACTGCCGGTAGCTCTGGCTAGACAGCTGCTGCTCCTTATCTGTGTGAACACGCTCACGGTTACATCATGGTGGACAGTGGGGACAGTGGGCAGTGTGTCCTGAGCCTGCTTTACTTTGAATCCCGTCATGGTTTCAAGATTCTTGTTGTACCAGGTATTACAAATTAAAACATTTCAACATTAACAATTAATTAACTAACAAATAATTAGCAATTAATTAGTTAACAATTGACTGTGTGTGTGTGTATTTGTGCACAGGTGTATGCATTTATGTTCATGCATGTGCCATGATGTGTAGTCTGTTTTCTCCTTCTACCACATGGTTCCTGGGGGGTCTATCTAACTCAGGTCATCAGATTCAAGGGCCTTTACTTGCTGAGCCATCTCACCCTCCATCACTCTTTTTAGGGCTGTATAATATTCCATTGGATGCATACATACCACATTTTGAATTACTACTCATTTATTGGTGGATTCATGGGCCTCTCCCATCTGTTGGCTATTATGGACAAAGATAGGATGGATACCAGCATGTAAATATCTGTTTGAATCCTGTTGCCAGTTCATTGCGGTAGATACCAAGAATGGAATCTACAGTTTATGAGGTAATGCTGTGATTAAGTTTTAAAGACATACTGAATTGCTTTACACACAGTGGCAGAATCGTTTTGCATTCTCACCGTCAAAGCTGGAGAGTTATCTATTCTACATCTCCTCACTAAGCTTCTTACTTTCAAATAGTGGCTCTTTTAGTATGTACAAAGTTACAGCTTGGGGCTATGGCTGTGTTGACTGAGCCTGTTTAATTAAATTATAATTAAATATATAAATTATATAATTAAATTATATAATTTACTATTATAAATATATATATGTATATATTGAATCCTACTTTTAGCACATTATGTATAGCCCAGTATGGTTTAGGGCTGTTCTTATTTTGTTTGCCTGCGGTAGTATATTCTTCAGGCTTCCCATTACCCTGACAGGCCTTTTCCACTCTTGGGTCCATGCACCTTTGAAATACATGGCAGTAATGATTGGGAAGGCCAGGGAGGTGTGGCAGAGGCCAAAACCAAGATACAGCCTAGATGGAGGAAGTCACAGGGGAGAGTTTCACAGAGAACAAAGGCCAGGATCCCCTCTGGGGACTCCTCAGGATAAGCACTTTTCTAGTGAACACCAGAGATCTCCCACAGAGCCACATGTGAAGTGTTAACTATAGGAAAACATTACTCCCTATTCAGAGATTCTGATTGGCTCACTGGTCTGGGGAGGCCTGGCATGGATGACCTCACTGCTGCTAACCTACCCTGAGATTGGAAAAACTGGGTTGTAATGTCCTGGTCCTGAGGGCATGGAGTAAGAGCCTGAGGTCTGTCTGATAGGGGTCATCAAATCCTCTATTCCGGTGGAGTTTAGGGTATGCCCGACTAATACCATGCCAACTACCCAGACTGCTTTTCAGCCAATGACTGTCCTGGAGTCAGGGAAGAAAAGTCATTCATTCTGTGTCCTGAGTGAGGTTCTCATCTATACCCTAGCTCAGCCCATGAGCTCCCCACTCCATGAGCCCCCTCTTTCTATAATTCTGACACCCTGGCTCCTCTAGTTTCTGGGTACTTTGGTGTTGACTTTAGGAGAGAAGGCCAGAAGCTCCTGTTCACTTGCCATTTGGTGAAACAGAGTCTGAAATAGTGGGAGTGCTGAGAGGTGGCAAGACTGCAGATTCCTTAAAAGGCTCGCAAAAGTCTGCAGCAAGTCTTGAATCCACGGGCTAGAAGGGCCCATGCTGTTTAAGGAGGAAGATGAGGCTCTGCTCCTCAAGTCACCATGCTCATCACCCCAGGGAGAAGTTCCAGGTTGACAAACTTGACCGGGGCAGCTAGGAAGACAGAAAAGGAAACGGTCTAATGTAGAGGTTGGAGACCAAAATAAACAGGAGGCAGTGCGTATGGTGGGAAAGTACTGCAAGAAGAAACTTCTGGAAATACATTATTCAAATACTCAGAGATACTGCATCCAAAGCTTAAGAATCCATTCATTTGGCCTTTGAAGAGCGGAAGAGATCATCCAGGCAAGAAAATTCCCTTGGAAGTGAAAACCATGACAACAGACAGTAACTTCAAAAGAACTGGGGTGGGGGTGGGGCCGAGGGTTCCTCAGTGGTTAAGAGTGCTTGTTGCTTTTGTGGGGGACCTGAGTTCAGTTCCCAGCACCCACATTGGCAGCTCATTATCACCTGGAATCTGGCTCCAGGGGGTCCAGTGCCTCTTCTGGCATCTGAGGGCACTGTGACTTACATGCCCACACAGGGATACCCACAAATACATATAATTAAGACGTAAGATAAATCTTAAAATGAAGAGGCTAAATAGTTAATTTTATTTACTGCGAAATACTTAGGTAACAGACCTGCACACTGAAATCTGTAAAACATCACCGGAAAGAATTTTAAAAGACATAATATGCACATATAACAAGAGGGGCGTTCATTACATCTTGGGATTTTGATATTCAGAAGGACCTCTTCAAAAACTTAACTTAGTTTTAACTTAACTACAATAAGATCTACGTCTGCTGGATGTTGCATTACTTCCTGTGTAATTACTTCCCGGTCTTTGAGGAACGGGTTGAAGTTTTTTCTGTGACGTCAATCATTCCGTGTTTTACTTTTCTTCTTGTTTTTGTTTTTTTTCCTATCCATCCATCTTATTGTACTAAAGCCAATCCGTTTCTATATTCTTGTTCTAAGAGACTTTTCATGAAATAATATTCAGAAGTTTTTGTTGTCAACACACCTTCTTACCCTGGCCTATTTTTTTTTTTTCAAAAATTGAGACAGTCAAGAAATTTGATTCCTTGTTCTCTGTACTTTTCAAAGCTTTTCTTGGCTTTATTTTCATATTTGATTTTTTTCCCCCTCCAAAGTTGTTTTCAGTGTGAGCCATTCTGCCGTAGACTGGGGTGTCTCTCCCTACAAATGCCTCTACATTTGAATGACAGTCCAGCTAAGTATAACATAGGTTCAAAGCTCTCTTCTTTCTGTTCAAAGCAGTCTCTAACAGCATCCTAGCGTCAGTGTTGCTGTGGAGACATCTGCTGTCAAATTATTGTTCCTCTGTTGGTAACCTTCTCTTTATGTAATGTCTCAAGAGACTAGAGTTCACTCCTAGTGATTATAGCATTGTTTATCTTGGTGTCCCCCTTTTCAGAGTTGTTATCCTTGGAGCAATACAGAGTCTTTAGAATCCATTTCTCCATGTCGGTTTCTTTCTCTGATCCTAGGTATGTGGTCTTAGAAGAGGTCTGATGGGCCTGTTTGGATGCCAGGCTCTGAATGTTGGGTAAAAGCCAGTGAGTCTAGGCAGGAAATAAAATCTAATCAGAAGGTGATAGATCTCTAATGAGGGAGTCCCAGCAGGAGACTGGAGGAGTCTGTAGGCAATGGTTTAGATAGAACTCTTTCTCACAGGCCCCTAGAACCCTCTCTAGAGGCCCAGCCTCATATAAGACTTACTAGCTGCTCAACCTTGTTCTGTGAGATTTACACACATCAGTTCCTTAACTCTTCACACTCATGGCTAGGTATCTGCTTCTGTTCACACCCAGCAAAATTGAAGGCTGGTGTGGACCAGTGTTCCAACCAAACTCATACAACAACACATGTGTCTGCATGTGTGTTTGCCCTTTCTGAAATATCTTAGAAGTATTCTTGTTTTATGTCTTAACATTTTTTATAAATTATGCGTTACGCTTATTTTAAAAATATTTACTTTTAGCTTGTGTGTATGGATGTTTTATGAGTGTGTATATCTGTGCATTCAGCGATTTCGATAAGAACATCCCTCATATATTTGGATGCTTAGTTACCCGGGAGTGGTTCTATTTGAAAGCACTAGAAGGATTAAGAGGTGTGGTCTTGTTGAATGGAAGGAGAAGGTCAAAGGGGATGGGCTTTGTGGTATCAAAATCCCAGGCCAAGCCCTGCCTCTCAGGATTTTGCTTCTGGTTTGTTATGTAAAACTCTCAGCTGCCTCTCCAGGACCCTGTCTGCCGGCATGCCACGGCCTGCATCATTGTGATAATGGGCTAAGTTCTGAAAATGTAAGCAAGCCCCAACTATCTGCTTTCCTTAGTAAGAATGGCCTAGGCTCACAGCAATAAAATAGTGTAACCAGCTTTGTACAGTGCCCCTAGAATCCAGAAGAGGGTGTGGGTTCTACCAGAACTGGAGTCACAGTTGATTGTGAACTACCATGTGGTTCATGGTACTACCCCTCTTCTACAAGAGGGGCAAGTGTTCTTAACTGCAGTGCCATCTTCCCTAACCTAGTTTTTTAAGTGTGTATGTGTGTGTTCATGAACTTGCATGAGCAAGCGCATGTATGCATGTGTGCCTTTGTGTGCATGTAGTGTGTGTATGTGTGTGTGTGTGTGTGTGTGTGTGTGTGTATGCACGCCCTTGATCATCTTCACATATGAGTTCAGATGCCCTTAGAGTTTGCTGAAGTCAGGATCCCACGGAGCTGCAGTTACAGGTTATCGTGAGCCTCCTGAAATGGGTTCTAGGAATCATTCATAGGCCTTGTGCATGAGCAGTATGTACCTTTAAGTGCTCTAACCCATCTTGTCTTTTTTGAGACAGTGTTTTATGTATTCCAGTCTGGTTTAGAGTTTTTCTATGTAGCCAAGGAAGACCTTGAGTTCCTGGTCCTCCTGGGTCGATCTCCCAAGTACTAAGACTACAGGCCTGATCTGCAGTGCCTTGGTGCTGATTATCAGTGCGATTTGCCATGTCTTGCTACAACTACACAACCTGCACAGTTTCCCAGCTGCTCCACCAAACTCCACTTTTGCTACAGAATCTTGTCTCTTGCTTAGTCCTCATGCCTTGTGGATTTCCTCTAATCTGTAAAGGTTCCTCATTGTTCTCTTTGTCTTTCTTTCCTGACTGTGTTTTCTATTGCTACTGTAGCAACTTGACATGGATTGACAGCTTTAGCAACACAAGTATCCAGGCTCTCCTGGCAGAAGTCTCCTGTGGTTTCACTGGGCTGAAAGCAAGGGGAAGCCAAGCTGAGTTCCTTCTGCAGGCGCTGAGGAAGAATCCCTCCTCGCACGTTGGTACTGAATGCATGGATCCTCTTCTACCATCAATGCCGGCGTGGTTGGCTGAGTCCTTCTCATACCAGCACATCTCTCAGATCCCCTCACATCCATCTTCCTGAGCACAGCATGACAAGCTGGCTTCCTCCTTAAGACTTCATGTCATTAGAGGTGTTTACCCAGATAATGTCACCAACTGCCCTTCTGTTATGCTCTGTAACCTGGTCACCAGGTCTAGGTATGGGGAAGGGGATTGTATTATCTCTTAGTATTACTTTGACATCTACAGACATTTATTTTTTTGTACTTATTTAATGTGTACGGCTGTCTCATCTGCATTTGTGTTTGTGTTACTACGTGCATAACTTGTTACAGGCAGCTGTAAACCACCTTGTGGGTGCTGGGAATTAAAACTAAGTCCTCTGGAAGGGCAGCAGTTCTCAGCTCCACTGAACCATCTCTCTTGGCCATACATTGATACTTTTAAGGTACATGAGTCAACTGTTTTGTATAATATTTTCATACTACCTTGTCTCTTGTCTCTATTTTACAAATTCTGGTCGTAAGATTTTAGCAGGGGTGCTCTCCTCAGAAGTGGGCTTTCTCAGAAGTATGACACACATCTTTCCATTACTGCCACAGTGTCTGCTTCTTGCCACCATCAGGTGCTTGAAATAAGATGGCACTGTCTGCATAGTCTATGGATATATAATAAAATATGGAGTCTTATGGCTTGGGCAGTGGAAGTGTGAGGCTGCCCATTACAGGCTATTTTATTACACTGTGAAGTCCAGGATTGTGAACTAGGAAAACCTATTTCTTGTTGTGGTATGGCTCAGCCCCAGCATACACCTTTAACCCAAGAGCTTTCTGTTAACAAGAGATAAATAAAGTCAACAATAGGTCAAGAGGCGGGGCAAGCAACTAGCTGACAGCTAGTGAACAGAAGAAAACCCAGGAAATGAGAAAGGAGGGTCTTTGAGTTGACAGGGATTTAAGACAGTGTGGAAGAAGGAGAGGAGTTTTTGCCTTCTGGGAAGTCAGTGGAGTAGGAAGGTCAGCTGGGTGCTTTCTCTGCCTCTCTGAGCTAGCAGGCTTTCACCCCAGCACCTGGACCCTGAGTCTTCATTTAGTAAATCAAGCATTTGGGATTTTGTTTTAAAAACATCAACTGGCTGTTTACATATTGGTGGATCAGAAAATAGGTTGCTCAGGCAGGAACTGGGTCAGGCTGAAACCCAGAAGACCCAGGCCAGGACCTACGACCTTTAGTTAAGGTTCCACAACCTCCCTAGATGGCAGCACCTAGTCGGAAGTAAATGTTCAAACAAGCAAGCCTATAGGAGTGTCTCTCATTCAAATCACCCCAGCATGTGTACCTCTGTCAAAGTGGCATTTATAAGTCAGGTAGAGTAAACGACAAATAAAAGAGCTAATAATAAAAGGAACAGTTATAGCACTGTTATAATAAAAGCTGTTTTTAAACCTTGTGAATTGCTTATTTCTGGAGTTCTTCCATTTAATGTTTTCAGACACGGTAGACTGAACCTCTGCAACTGGAAAAAGGGAAACCAGAGAATGGTGTCTCTTGAATTAATGTTGATTCCTTGACTAGGGAAGCGTCCTTTGGTTCTCTTCTCTGTACGGTAACTGCGATCCACTTTATGACTGATGGACATCTCCTGGGGCATTCTCGGAGGCCATTGAAGGGCCTCATCTACTGTCACCTACTAGTTTTACCACATGTCCATGCTTCCTTGACCAAGATACTTGGGATTGCAGTATGCCAATGGTTAAATTTTCTCATTTAATCTTTAGAATCAGGAGGTGTGTGTTGCTAAAGTCCTTACAATATGGGCATTGAAACAGGCTCCATGTCTAATCAGTGTACTGAGTGGATCCTCAGTGGGACAGAGTCCTGGGGAACTTGTGTTGATCCGTGTGAGTAAAAGGTGATCGACAAGACATACATTAATTATTCCTAGAAGAAAATAAATTACTCAGATCCACGACCCTCGAGTTAAGTTTGATCCATTTGCATCATGGGAAAAGAGACTGTAGGATGACAAACTCTAGGGACAGAACAATAGATAGATATCATACTCCAAGTCACTCACTCTGCAGAGCTATTCCTCCTAGAAAAGTAGGAAACTTCTACCTCTGAGGTTTTCCATGGCTGACTTCAGGGTCTCTAGGCAGGATTAGTTATGGGTCAGCCATGCCAGGAAGCAGCCCTTCTGCTGATTTTTCTAAGGAACCTTCTGGAAGGATTTCAGAGAGATTTTCTGCTATGGCTGGCTGAGTCCCCATGGCCCCAGTGGATTCTCACAGAGCCTCCAGTACTCCTTCCCAAGGGAATTCTTAGCCTCTCCCATCCAATCAAAGATGCCTAGTTTACAAGCAAGCCACATGGACTCTGTCTGGGTCCAACCATCCATGGCCCAGAAAGCTAGACTTTGGTGAGCTTTGTGTGTAGAAATTCCTTCAAAACAAACTCACTTGTCAGTGGAGAAGGGATAGGGGAGCTAAAGCTGTCATCTTGAGTCCCTACCATCTTGAGTCGGACTGGCCCCAAGCACCCTCCAGTCCTTTTAAGAAAAAGATATTTGACTTGAGTTTTCTGCTGGTTTTGTTTTTCTGACTTTGACCTTAAAAAAATAACTCATGGCCATGGACAGGGCTAATTAAAAACAGGTGAACTGGGACTGTGCCTGGGGAGTTTCACTGGTCAGGCTGTGGGTTTTCTGATCCTCACAGGAGACTGGGAGTTGGAAGGAATGCAGGATCCTTTCTCCACCAAGTCTGTGCAGCAAAGTAGGCTCTCTTACTGTCCTTTTGCTTTCTTGTCAGGAAGTAGGATTTTATTCCTTGTAGGAATGCAGTAAATCAGGATGAATATGTCCCTGGTGTTCCTAGCATAGGCAGAGGGAAGGGTACTGTCCAAGGCCAGCAGCAGAGGTAAGCCCCAGTCTCCATATCACACAGTTTCAAGCTGATTGGGTGGTTTGTAAACTTGTTAAAACTAAACACTGTGGAATACAGATTTCTAGTTCCAACCCCCTCCCGCCCCCGCAAATCATTTTGTAAAGAGAAAATGGCTGTTCCCAGAGGTAACGAGAAAGCTAAGTCCAAAACACCAGGCATCCTGCAAGCCAGGGGGGGGGTGAGTCCTTCAAGGATGCTGTAAATATATCTCTCTTGAATATGTTCAGAGCACCCAGCAGCATGGATCTCCATGCTTTCCATAGTAGAAGAAGCATAGCTCTCCTCTAGGATGAACCCCAGCTTCCTGTTCTGGCTCCTTTCCTGGGTTTCTTCCTGACATATGACATCTATTTATTCAGTGGTTGTTGACTGAATATCAAACTAATTATGGATCCTCTAACTAATACTTCTGACTGACCAACCTTCCTGCCTTGGCCTTGCAAATTCCATTCCTACTTTCCTCTTGGAAACTGAGTATAGTGACCCGTGTTGTCCAGTGTATGGGGGAGATTTCCCATGGTTCCCTTGTTTGCCTCATCTTCACTGGGGGTGGCCATGGAATGACTGGATTCTGACACTTCTCATGGGCTTAGACCGTAAGTTCTGGGGATTATAGCTGCAAGCCACTTGGTGATGTGGGTTTTGCATAGGTTGGCTCTTTTCCAGTAATCCAAACCCAGTGACTGTTAGAGCTGGCTGCCATTGTGCAGGCCTTGTGAAATGGGGATCTGGAGGTGCTAGAGGAAGCTCTGGTGTTGGAAGAGAATGGGACAGGTATGCCAGGAAAATGGTGGAGATCCTGCGTGTTCCCCGAGAGGTATAGAGCATGGCTCTGCTCCCAAGGACACTGCGACTCTACAGTTTCTTGGATGCTGTGGGCCTTCTGCAAATTCCTGTCCCCACCCCTGATGCCTACTTTAGTGAAGGGTGTCCTTGAGGCCACTTGTCCCATAGTGCATGGTCTTGATCTAAAGTGTAGACAAATTCTCATCTTAGCCTGTTAAGAGAACAACAACATACCCTGTAGAAGCCTGTGGGCACTGGCTTGGATCGGGGGAGTGCCTGCACTGGCTTTCAAGTACCCTTTTCCCTCTGCCGAGCCTCTTCAGCGCTCTCTCGTGCCTTGTCTCTGATTAGGCGTCTAGGTCTTGAACAGAACACGATGCTACTAATAAAAGTCCCACAGATGCTGTTGAGAGTCAGTGGAGAGCTTTCAAATCCTTCTGCACCATGTCCTGGTCATGTTGCCCACTTCTCTGAATGCTTAAAAAAGTGGTTTCTACGTATTTGAAACTGTGTGCATTTCCTAATTAGAGAATTCAGGATATATCAGCACACATCTAATAGGTTGCTGTTCTGCATTCTCCTATAAGAATCTTTGACGTCTTTTCTATTTTTTTTTAAATTCTATTTAATTCTTCAAATGTTCATAGTTGTGCGCTAGGATCTTGCATAACATTTTTGAATTAGCCCATTTGTCCTTGTAATTCCAACCATTTTTATATATTTTGAGGCTACTTTATTAAATAAATGTACGTTTTCAAGGGTAATGTCTTCCAGATGGCCTTTCCTTTCGTTACCAAGCACTGAATGTCTCCCCTGCTTCAAGATTGTTTCTTAAACAGTTGTTTTGTCTCCTACCACGCACCCAGGGCAACCTTTACTTGGTTTTCATTTTGGAGGTTTCCTTCTTCTTCATTCCTTTATAGTATTTATGTATTTTGAACATATTTATTACAAAAGCATCCTACAACCAGTTTTTGATTTTTAAAAAGCAATTTGAGGAGCTGAAGGGATAGTGCAGAAGCGGGAGAACTTCTCTGAAAGCAAGTTTCCAGCATCCACATAGAGACTGGGCACGGACACGCGTGTCTGAAACCACAGATCCGGGGGATGCAGCTACCGGGAGCTTGCTGGCCACACTCACTGAAGCAGTTAGCTTCCGGGTTAGCGAGAGATCATGTCTCAAAC
Source organism: Apodemus sylvaticus (assembly GCF_947179515.1). Lineage (NCBI taxonomy): Eukaryota > Metazoa > Chordata > Mammalia > Rodentia > Muridae > Apodemus > Apodemus sylvaticus. Next base: position 38,962,982 of record NC_067494.1, on the reverse strand, counting down.
AATAAGGTGACAGAAGGCTCCCAGTGTCCTCCTCTGAGCTCTGCATGTGTGCTCATGGGTGTGTGCGTGCCCATGGGAGTGTGTGCACATGAGTGTGCATACGGATACACCTACAGTTGCATGCATTTGTAATTCCTGCTATACCTACATACATCAACAAAGCCAACCTGATTCTGTCTTTAACCTGGAAAATATATATCTACTGTGATTGGGGTTGTACTGTCTTTCCTCCTTTGTTTGTCCTGTCTTCAATTGAGCCTTCCTGTTTACTCCGTTGCTGGTTAACTTAGTTCAGTTTCTTTTTCCTTGTAACTCAGTCTCATTGGAAGCTGTGTACCCTATCCCCGATGCGGCCAACATGTGTCTTCTATCACATATTAGTATCAAGCATCAACCATGCGCACTTCCTAACTAGGGATGATCTCTGACTAATGACTTGGGGTGTTTTAACCTCAACCATTTCTCTGATGTTTTAGGACATATATGTTCACTTCCCCCGCCCTTTTTGGTGTGTGTGTCTGTGTGTGTGATATGTATTTTCAGGTTCGCATGTGCATGAGGACATACGTCTGATTGAGTATGCACGTATGTGGCGGCCCAAGCTTGAAATCAGGCATCCCTCCATCGCTTTTCTTTCTAATCATTGAGTCAGGTCTCTCAATCAAACCCAGAGCCTGCCTTGGCTTTTCTTGCCAGATGCCTTGCTCTGTCAATTCCCTGGCTCCTCCTTCTAAGGGCGGAACTACAGTCCCTGGCTCCTCCCTCTAAGGCGGGGCTAAAGATGGATAACCACACCCACATAGCCTTTTTTTTTTGTTTGTTTGTTTGTTTGTTTGTTTTTTAAGCCTGAGCTCCATGTCTATGCTGTGATCTTCATGCTTGGCACACACTTTCCTTAACGACAAAGTCCATCTTCCCAGCTTCCAAGTTCCAATGTTTCAGATCGAATTGCTTTGGTCCCTGGCTACAGCAGCTATGATCACCACTTTGCAGAGCCAACCTTCTTTATAAACATTCATGCATTTAGGAACATCTTTGCTCAACTTTGTTACATCTCAATATTTCCTTCTTTCTTTTTAAGTTTAGTTTTCCTGTCAGAAGTTTTACGATCTAAGTTTCTTCCTTTTTTAGAAAGTATGTACTTCTATTTTATGTGTATGTTTCTGTATGTCCAGTTACCTGTGTGTAGTGTCGGTGGGGGAGAGAAGAGGGAACTGGAGTTGTAGACAGTCATAAGCTACCACACGGGAGCTAGGGGACCCGAACTCAGGTCCTCTGCAAGATCAGCAAGTGCTCTTAAGTATGGAGCCATCTCTCCAGGCTCCAATGCTTCTTTTTTTAAAATGACAGCGTCAGAGGGAAGATTCAGCTGATAAGGTGCTAGCTGCGTAATCCCAATAGCTTGAGTGTCAACCCCAGAATCCACATAAGGGTGGGAGGAGAGAGCAGTCCTTACAAGTTACCTTCTGACCTCCACATTCATGGTCCCTTCCCCATGACAAAGCTTAAAACACAAACACCTCTATGTCGTTTTTAATTATTTTTTTCGAGACAGGGTTTCTCTGTATAGCCCTGGCTGTCCTGGAACTCACTTTGTAGACCAGGCTGGCCTTGAACTCAGAAATCCCACTGCCTCTGCCTCCCAAGTGCTGTGATTAAAGGCATGCACCACCACTTCACCACCACTTCCCGGCCTCGTTTTTAATTTTTTTTAAGCATGCTATTTATGTTATGTTTAAACATAACAAACAACAATCAAACAAACAATATATATATATATATATATTTTTTTTTAAAATACTGGTAGTGTTAATACTGGCCATTTTTTTCAGTGCTCATTATTTTCTTGTTGAAATAATACTTCAGTTGTGTTTTTCTTCAGTTGTGAAATAATACTTCAGTGTGTTTTCGCACACACATGTATGTATAAGAAGACTTTTTAGCTCCTTTTTAAAGAAAAATTTTCTTGTTCTTTTTTAAAGATTTATTTATTTTATGTATATGAGTACACTGTAGTTGTCTTCAGACACACAGAAGAAGGCATCAGATCTCATTATGGATGGTTGTGAGCCACCGTGTGGTTGCTGGGATTTGAACTCAGAACCTCTGGAGGAGCAGTCAGTGCTCTTAACCGCTGAGCCATCTCTCCAGCCCCTTTTAGTCCCTTCTTGATGGTTTGAGATTGTTTCTCATTGTTTTCTGCTTCTGTTGGTGCCATTGGGAAGTCTGTTGTTCCTCTGCTTGTCACATCTGGTGGGGGTGTCCATGCTTTGCTGATGCTCACAGAGAAACAGTCTTTTAGTCACTGAGAGCTGTAGCCTTATTGGGGCTCTCAGCTCTAACTCGAGTTCTTGCTGGTGTCTAAGGTCTCCTTGTCTGTGTCTGTGAGAAATTTAAAACAGGCCTCTTGGCATGGTTGAAATAATACTTTCTTCAACATAGATAGCCTTAATTTTTTGATTTCTAATCACCCAAGCAAGTTCCAAGCCAAGAAAAGTTTGGGTGCAGGCATGATAGACCATGCCTTTAATCTCAGAGCTCAGGAGACAGGCATGCAGATCTCTGAGTTCAAAGTCAGTCTACAGAGCAAATTCCAGGACAGCCAAGCATAGGCAGAAGGATGTAATAGAACAAGGGGGCCATGTTCCAGCCCCAGCAAGCGGCAAACTTGGCAGGTTCAGGCATCTGGCTGTTGGCTTTAGAGTCAAGTATAGAAAGAACTACTGGGACAATTGATGTTGCTAAGCTGGAATTAAAAAGTAGCAGTGATTAAGAAGAGACCAGTATCACTGAGATGAAGTCTTCTGAGAAGTATTTTCTGAGAGCACACACACACACACACACACACACACACACACACACACAACCTGTGTTCCATCGGTCGTTGAACTTGGCAATGTATAAGAGTCATAAGAGTCACCCAGTCGGTACTGAGGTTTTGAGGGCATGAAGGGGTCGTGGACAGCAGCTGAGGTTTGGTACCATGAAGAGAGCCTATGAGAGGCTTCTGGTGAAGCCTAGTTGCAGTGGAAGACCTGACCACCAAGAACAGTAGCAGTGGTTGAGTGGAGTCAACCAGAACCTAGAGTACTACAGAGGGCAGAGCTGGAGAAGTGACCCAAGCCCTATGGCGGAGCCCAGGAGATCGTGTGTGGATCCCAGACACTGGAACAAGAAATTGTAAAGCTGAAGTTGCCCTAGATACCACAAAATGTCAGAGATGTCAGAAGCATGGGATACCTGCTGAGGAAAGCTGCTAACAGGAGTAGAACCAGCCAGGGAAAGAAGTGTGTCTCTGCTGAACGACCGATCTGTCAAGAGCAGTCCACAAGGATGGAAGGAGTTGGAGATCAGAAGAGCGCTTTGACATCTAGGGGACACACTGGTTTTCAGTCTTGCTTTCGTCTGGTATTTCTTCACTATGGCATTTTGCAACGGTAATATATGTCCTGTGCCATGATATTTTGGAAGTATGTGATCTGTTTTTTGATTTTGATTTATAGGAGATTACAATTAAGAGACTGCATGGATCTCACAAGTGACTTTGAACTGTTAAACATTAATGAGATTGTGATAGATTCCAGGGATGTTTTTGAAGTTGGACCAGACTGTATTTTGCACTATGCTATGGCTAGGTCTGCCTCCCATAGACTCACATGTTTGAACAAGCCTATTGGGGCCAGGGAGTGGAATGTGGTAGTTTCGATACACTTGGGCTCTAGGGAGTGGCACAGTTAGAGGTGCCTTGTTGGAGGTAACGTGTGTCACTGTAGGGGTGGGTTTTGGGGGTCTCCTCCTATGCTCAGGCCCCACCCAGTTCAGAGGCTGTCCTCTTGGCTGCCTTTGGATCAGGATGTAGAACTCTCAGCTTCTACAACATCATGTCTACCTGGATACTCCCTTGCTTCCCACCATGATGATAATGAACTGAACCTCTGAATCTGTAAGCCAGCTCCATTAAATGTCCTTTAGAAGAGTTGCCTTGGTCATAGTGTCTCTTCACAGCAATAAAACCCTCAGACAGTATGCATGTATACAGCATGACAGTGTGGATGTATTAGATGAAGTTAATACCTGTCACCTTATCTTTTTCTGTTGTTGTTGTGTGTGTTTGTTAAGATGGCTAATGTCTCCTCTTGGTATTTTGAAATTTATGCTATGTTGTTATTAACTGTGAGCACCTTACTTTGTCGTAGATCTCATGACCTAGTACGTTTGAGTCAGCAAGCCTCCCTCCTCACTTTCCAGCTCCTGGCTGCCATCAGTCCACTGTCTGCTTCTGTTCGTTCGGCTGTACTGGATTCCAGACAGTAAGCCCGAGTCTGGCTTGTTTTCCCATGCTTATAGTCCTGCCCCAAAGATGGTTTCCGACAGAATCTTCATTTGCATACTTACCAACAATTGCCTTTGCTCTGCACGCTAAACCATTGTTGGGTCTTTTCTTTTGATGGAAGCCATTTAAAAGCACATGGAAGAGTTTACTGTGGCTTTAATTTGAATTTCTCTAGTGACCACCGTTACCAAGCATTTTTCCATGTCCCTGTTGTTCTTCACATGTCTTCTTTGGAGAAATATCTAGTCATCTTCTTTGTCCATTTAATGGTTTTAAATTAGGCTTATTCATTCCAGTCTTTACGTGTGTTTTGCCTACATGTATGTGTGTCAACTGCATGTAGAGTTGGTACCTACAGAGGTCAGATCCCTGGAACTGGCTTTCTAGGAGGTATAAGCCACCATGTGGTGCAGACAATCAAACCCGGGTGCTCTGCAAGAGCCGCCTGTGTTCTTAACTACTGAGCCATCTCTCCAGCTCCCTTTGCCCACCCTTTTAAATCAGGGTACTTGTTTTCTTGTTATTAGGTCTTTGCATTAGGTCTTTGCATTCCTAATGTACAGTGACTACTGTGGGAAGCCACTTTATCCAGCGCCATTGCGAGATGGCGCTGGCAGGAAAATTTTAGTCCTGGTTAAAAAACAAAAAAAACAAAAAAAACAAAAAACAAAACTCTGGCGCATGCGCGGTACGACCACACAGTGACTCAGCACTGGTATGCTAATGAGGTGCACCTTAGTTCTCCTATCATAATGCGGCACGCCCCTAAGCTAGGGCTGCTGGTTATATAAGGGCGGCAAAAGTCAGGCTCATGCCCCGTGTTGGAGAAGAAAAGCAAGGTCCTGACTAAAGTGCTGCAGAGAAGAACCTGGTCCTGTCGCGTCTTTCCTTGCGGGACGAGGTCAGGTGCGACAGACTACCCCTTGACAGACACATGGTTTCCGAAATTTTCTCCCTTTCTGTAGCAGAGTCTGTCTGTTTTATGTTTTTCTTTACTCTATGGAAGTTTCTCTATCCAACACGATCCTGTTTGACTAATTTCAATTTTGTTTCTCTTCCTTTTGAGGTTATTAAAAAAAATTGTTGCCCAGACCAATGTCATGGATACTTTATTCCGTATTTTCTTCTACTACTTTAAAGTTTCTGATTTTATATTGAAATTCTCACTCTGCTTTGGACTAATTTGTGCAGATTTTGTGAGACAAGGGTCAATTTCTTTCACCTACATGTGACTATTCAGTCCCTCCCCCCCCCTTAACTTTTTATGGACGAAATTGGACTTTTCTACTGTTTTTCTTATTGGCTTTGCCCAAGCTCAGTTGACCGTAAAGCAAGGCGTTCCTTTCTGGGCTCTCTTTTCTGTTTCACTGGCTGATGTGACTGTTTTATGTCTGGACCATGACATTTGGCTCTAATATTTCTGTAAGCCAGAGTGGTACTTCAGTGTTGCTCATTTCCCCTTGTTTGCTTTGACTGGTGTCTTTTATGGTCAGATGTACATTTAAGTAATTTTTCTCTCTTGGGGTTAAATTCCATTTGGATTCTGAGCGGGATTGCACTGGATCTGTAGATTGCTTTGGTAGTATAAGCATTGTTTTGTAATATTAGCTCTTCCAGCTATGAACTTGGGCAATCTTTCTGCTCATTTACATTTTCTCCAAATTTTTTGTTGTACCGCTTTCAGTCTGCAGATCTTTCATCTCCTTGATTAGCTTTAAACCTACATTGTTTGTTGCTGCCATAAATGATACCATTTTTTAAAAAATATTCTAACTTGCAAATGTACTGAGTTCACTTATGAACTCCAGTAGTTATGTGTATATAATCTTTAGGGTGAGAAAGGTCATTATCAAATAGAGACTGTGCTGTTTCTTAAGCTCCTTTCTTTTTCCTGTGAGAGATTTTGTCTTGATTGTTGATTGCTGTGGAAGGGCCCAGCCCACCGTGGGCGGCACCATCCTTAGGCAGGTGGGCCTGGGCTATCTGAGATAACTGAGCATGAGCCAATGGAGGGAAAAAAAAACTGGTAAGCGGTGTCCTTCCATGGTTTCTGCTTCAGTTCTTAGCATGACTTTCCTTGCTGATGGATCATGTGACTTGGAAGTGTAAGCTAAAATAAAACCAAGTTATTATGGTCATCGTGTTTACTGCATCTCCAGAGGCCAACCAGGCCATACCTTTTCCAGTAACTTATGAGCGTGTCTCTGAGGATTTATGAGGTAGAGCAATCTATGTGAATACTATTTAGCCTTGTGTGAATCAAGCCTATTAGACAAAATGAGTACATTGGTATTCTTCTTTATAAAGTACAACATGAAAAATGTCCTTATACTGAACACATGCTTTTGCCAAGATAATCCTTAACATTCCACTTAATTTTCCAAACGGACATTATTCCATGTACTCATCTCATAATAATCTAATTTATTTAAAATATTCTATATTGATACAAAAAATTCAAAAGGATCACCCTAAATACAATCTTATTTTTATATATTTTACTTAAGTTTGTTAAGCATGTTCTTTTTCATTTACATTTTTTTTTGAGTTGGAGTCTTGCAATGTAGCTAAGGCTGGTCTCAAACTCGTTAGGTAGCTCAGGGTAAACTTGCATTCATAATCTTCTGCCCTCGCTGCATACCCATGTTAAGCATGATTTTTGAAATTAAGATATGTATAAGGGTTTGACGAGGAAATGCCCTCTCAGCTAGTGGATCAGACATTGAAAGGTGACGGGAACATGGGGACCCTGACTTTGTTAATGGATTAGCCAATTGGTAGTCACAGTTTAATGACCTTCTTGAGAGATAATGAGGAGGAGGAGGTAGGCATAGTTGATGGAAGTAGGTCACTGGGATGTAACTTTGTACAGTCTTCATTCTGTCTGTTTGCTTCCCGGACACTGTGGTGTATGCTGTCATGTGCTCCCCACTGTGATGTGCACCTCTGTGTGCTCCCCCTGTGATATGCACTGCCATGTACTCCCACTGTGATGTGCACTGTGTGTGATCCCACTGTGATGTGCACTGTGTGCTCTCCACTGTGACGCATGCTGCTGTGTGCTCCCACTGTGATGTACACTGCTGTGTGCTCCCACTGTGATGTGCACTGTGTGCTCCCCACTGTGAGGTGCACTGTGTGTGCTCCCAACTGTGACACGCGCTCCTGTGTGCTCTCCACTGTGACTCGCACTGCTGTGTGCTCCCACTGTGATGTGAACTGTGTGTTCCCCACTGTGATATGCACTGTGTGCTCCCAATTGTGATGTACATTGCTGTGTGCTCCCCACTGTGATGTGCGCTGTATGTGCTCCCCACTGTGATGTGCTCCACTGTGTGCTTCTACTGTGATGTGCGCTGTGTATGCTCCCACTGTGATGTGTGCTGTGTGCTCCCCACTGTGATATGCACTGTGTGTGCTCCCACTGTGATGTTTGCTGTGTGTGCTCCCTACTGTGATGTGCACTGTGTGTGCTCCCAGTGTGATGTGCACTGTGTGCTCCCCACTGTGATGTTTTCATCTGTGTGCTTCCCACTCTGATGTACACTGCATGTGCTCCCACTGTGATGTGTGCTGCTGTGTGCTCCCACTGTGATGTGCACTGTGTGCTCCTGCTGTGATGTGCTCCGCTGTGTGCTTCTACTGTGATGTGCACTGTGTGTGCTTTTACTGTGATGTGTGTTGCTGTGTGCTCCCACTATGAAGTGCACTGTGTGTGCTCCCACTGTGATGTGCACTGTGTGCTCCCACTGTGATGTGCTCCACTGTGTGCTTCTACTGTGATGTACGCTGTGTGTGCTCCCACTGTGATGTGTGCTGTGTGCTCCCACTGTGATGTTTGCTGTGTGTGCTCCCCACTGTGATGTGCACTGTGTGTGCTCCCAGTGTGATGTGCACTGTGTGCTCCCCACTGTGATGTTTTCGTCTGTGTGCTTCCCACTGTGATGTACACTGCATGTGCTCCCACTGTGATGTGTGCTGCTGTGTGCTCCCACTGTGATGTGCACTGTGTGCTCCTGCTGTGATGTGCTCCGCTGTGTGCTTCTACTGTGATGTGCACTGTGTGTGCTTTCACTGTGATGTGTGCTGCTGTGTGCTCCCACTATGAAGTGCACTGTGTGTGCTTTTACTGTGATGTGCACTGTGTGCTCCCACTGTGATGTGCTCCACTGTGTGCTTCTACTGTGATGTACGCTGTGTGTGCTCCCACTGTGATGTGTGCTGTGTGCTCCCCACTGTGATATGCACTGTGTGTGCTCCCACTGTGATGTTTGCTGCTGTGTGCTCCCACTGTGATGTGCACTGTGTGTGCTCCCACTCTGATGTGCCTTGCTGTGTGCTCCCCACTGTGATGTGCACTGCGCGTGCTCCCACTGTGATTTGTGGTGCTGTGTGCTCCCACTGTGATGTGCACTGTGTGCTCCCACTGTGATGTGCTCCACTGTGTGCTTCTACTGTGATGTACGCTGTGTGTGCTCCCACTGTGATGTGTGCTGTGTGCTCCCCACTGTGATATGCACTGTGTGTGCTCCCACTGTGATGTTTGCTGCTGTGTGCTCCCACTGTGACATGCACTGTGTGTGCTCCCACTCTGATGTGCCTTGCTGTGTGCTCCCCACTGTGATGTGCACTGCGTGTGCTCCCACTGTGATTTGTGGTGCTGTGTGCTCCCACTGTGATGTGCACTGTGTGCTCCCACTGTGATGTGCACTGTGTGTGCTCCCACTGTGATGTGCACTGTGTGTGTTCCCACTGTGATATGTCCTGTTGTATGTTCCCCACTGTGATGTGCACTGTGTGTGTGCTCTCCACTGTGATGTGCACTGTGTGTGCTCCCACTGTGATGTGCACTGCTGTGTGCTCCCCACTGTGATGTGCGCTGTGTGTGCTCCCCACTGTGATGTGCGCTGTGTGTGCTCCCCACTGTGATGTGCACTGCGTGAGCTCCCACTGTGATGTGTACTGCGTGTGTTCCCCACTGTGATGTGCACTGTTTGTGCTCCCACTGTGATGTGCACTGCGTGTGTTCCCCACTGTGATGTGCACTGTTTGTGCTCCCACTGTGATGTGTACTGTCTGTTCCCACTGTGATATGCACTGCATGTGCTCTTAGTATGATGTATACTGTGTGTGCTCCCCACTGTGATGTGCACTGTGTTCTCCCACTGTGCTGTGCACTGCGGTGTGCTCCCACTATAATGGGTGCCACCTCTGCGTTCTCCATTGTGATGTGCACTGTGTGTGCTCCCATTGTGATGTACACTGCTGTGTGCTCCCACTGTGATATGCACTGCATGTGCTCCCCACTGTGATGTGTACTCTGTCACTCCACACTGTGATGTGTGCTGCTCTGTGCTCCCCTGTGGTTTCAAGACCACAGACTAGAAACTTATCGTTCTGGTTTACCCACTTAGGTTGTTTATGGCAGATACTTGGTCACAGTGATAAAAGCCTGACTAGTAATATACCTAAATAATAGTAAGAAAACGTTTCACATATTTCTCAGTATCTATTACTAAAATGAAAAATAATAAGAACTTTAGTCAAAACATTTGAGTTGATATCATTCGGGAAAGTAGGAAGATTAGTAGAATCTGGGTTCATCTTGTACTGTGCTGATAAGGTCTGAGTTGGAGAGGTTCGTAATCATGGGGGTGATCATCATCGCCTACAACTTTGTGGGCTGCCTGATTGCTTTAGCTGTCAGGAAGTATGATGGGGATGTTTTATAATTATTTTTGAAACTATGCATATATAAACTAACCAATCTACCATCTATTGTCTATGTAAACTATTTCAACAATCTATTAATCTACCTATATACAGTCATATCTATGTTGTCATCTATCTATCTATCTATCTATCTATCTATCTATCTATCATTTATTTATCATTTTCAACCCTTTACCAATTTAGCATCTCTATCATCTATCATCTATGTATCTATCTTCATATGTATGTATATATGTGTATGTATCTATCATCTATCCACATATCATCTAATTATCTATCATCTGTCTGTCTATCTGTCTGTCTATCTGTCTGTCTATCTATCTATCTATCTATCTATCTATCTATCTATCTACCTATCTATCTATCTATCTACATACCTACCTATTGCTACATATTATCCTTCTTTGTAACCGATAGCCTGTTTACTATCCTATATGGCCGCATGTTAACATAATTCTTCCTTTCTCTGAATTTCTGTAGCTGAACAAAATTCTGAAACAAATATTAGCTGTCAAACACAGTGACATTTTCAAGAGAGGTGCTAGATCACATAGCTAGGACTTGCAAAGAGTTTTGAGAAAATATAGGTTTTGTTGGTGTTAATACGCTGCTCCTGCTTTATGCTCTGTAAAAGGAGTGGGAAACCCAGTATTGATGCTCTGGGAAGGCTTTATCCAGAGAAGTGATGTAGGGGGTCCTATTGCAGGTTTGGATGCTGATGCGGCAGGTGCTGGTGGAGACAGCCTGGGAAAGGCTGTTTCTCAGCATCTGTTGTGGGGCCCGAGTTTACTAACGAACATCTAGACTGGTTGTGGGAAAGAAAAGCAAAGAGAAAAGTCAACCTGTGAGATGAATTGTGATCTGCAAGGATGGTGGGAACCTTCTAGAATAAACTTTTAGCTTGTCTCAGCTCCCACTGGCTCCACCTCCTCACTGTGGGTGGCTGGCAGGAGCGCTGGGCTGGTGTTCATTCCCATGTGGCTGCTCCACATGAGAGGGCCATCGAGTGGCTCTCAGCCCAGGATCCAAGGTAGTGAGCACATCTGACAGGAACTGGAGAGGCTGGACATGTGGGCGTCGTCCTGAAACAACAAGGCAGGACCACAGATCAGTGAGCAACCGGCATCAAAACTGTGGCCACTTTTCACCTACACTTGCTAACTCTTGGGCCAAAGGTGTCTAGCCGAGCTAAGCCTGGAGCTGTAGAGAGGAGGAAAAGCTGTTGAATGTAGTTCAAAGTCACCACAGAGGCCCAGTGCTGACCGCGAGGGTTGTAGTAAAAATTACTTGGGGGTTTCTACCTCACCTTTGATCGTTCTGTTCTCAAATAAAGGACACAAAACCTTTATACTTACTACAAGCCTTAAAACAATAGAGCTAGACAGATAGCAATGCTCCAAGCTATTTTGCCTACGTCCCTGTCAATAACTCTGTGTTACAGCCACATTCCACTTGGCTTGCTCTTACTCCAACTGGTCAACCTCATGGCCATGGTCTCACGATTCACCTACCCCATGGCATCTTCTTCTCTCTCTCTCTCTCTCTCTCTCTCTCTCTCTCTCTCTCTCTGTCTCTTCTCAGACCCATCCCCCAAAGCTCTGCTTACCTCTCTTCTGCCCAACTACATTTTAAGGAGCAAGGTTACATAATATCACTTGGCACATGTGAGGATCTCCTGGTCCCTAAGGATCTTGAGGGCCAATATTTAGTATCACAATACATAGCAAAGACCAGACGGCAAACACGTGCGGACATTCTTAAAGACAGTAGTGGACTGTGCTTTCCTTCCTCCCCAGGTCTCCATTTGACATGGGATGAACCCAGGTCATGTTGCAATTTCTTCTGGAAAGTCACTTGCTTTGTATGTACTCCCGAGAGCTTGGAGTCATGAAAATTAGCACCCGTTGAGAGAAGGCTAAGAGGGAGATGTGGCTACCACGTCTTGATGGCAAGTGATGAGATGTTGCCGCTGGGGATGGCATTGCCAGGGTCAGGAGGGAGGGTTCCTTGAAGAGCAAGCGTAGGTATTGCAGGTGAGGGTTGGCACATTAGTGACATTCAATCAACACTTGCCAAGTAGATAAAAATATCTCACTTAAGCTTTTTCTCCCCCAACATCCAATTTTACTTGGAATGACGACATACTCATTCAATTTTATTTCTTGAGACGAGGACTTGAACATCTCACTCACAACCTAGCGGAGGATGGCTTTCAGCTCCATCCTTTCGTCCCCATCTCCTGGTGCTCGATTATGTGTGTGTGCCACCATTTATTCTGTGTAGTGCTGGGGACGGAGCCCGGGTCGCTCACACAAGGCAAGTTACATTCCCAGTCTCCTGTGCCTAGGTTTTGACTGATGTATAGAAGCAGAAGTCTGTGGAGGCCCTCCAGGAAGGCTGCTTATGGAAAGCTAACTCTGCAGTGAGGCCTCCTGCTTAGACTTTCTAAGTGGATGAGATGGTTGGTGGTCTGGCGGTCATTTTGGATTACGAGATGACACTGTAGTGAAATCTACATGGTAAAGATACATAGAAGACCTGAGAGACATTCTTTATTGGTTTTTCTATAGCAGTGAATTAAACATGATGGGCGATATCATTTAAGCCCTGCCCCCCTATAATGTTTAATTAACAATAATAATTTTAGGAGCTAAAAAATAGTGTAGCTGGTATCAAAGGGTGGGATTAGAGCGATCCAGTCAAAATTTGTGACAGTGATCTTAGATACGGAGAGGAACAAGTTAAATGAAAGATAAGAAAGTCACAGAGTAGACGCTCTTTGTGCTTCTCCAGCAAGCCAGAGGATGATTCTAAGGAAACATTGGAAAATGCAGGCTATAAATGACCCCATCCAGGCCAGACTTTGGCTTCTTGCTTTTTTCCAGGCCGTTAACAACAACCTGTTCGGACAGGGACAGGGTGTTCTTGGCCCCATTTTAGCAAGAACATGTAGTAAGTACCAAGAGATGATATCACTAATTGTGCTTACATTCACAAAAATGTTCCTGCTCTGACCTCAAGCCAAACCCAAAGCCAAACCCAGCTCGTCTCAGTTTTTAAAGGGCCAAAGACCATGTGGGTTAAAACCTGTGTACCTGCCTATCTGTGTATGTCTGTCTGGACGGTGCTCTCACTAATTTTTTTTCTTCTAGCTATGTAGTCGTGGCAGTGTGTTTGTGTGTGTGTGTGTTTGTTTGTGTGTTACATATGGAGATAGAGAGGTAGACACAAAGACGCAGAAACAGAGAGATAGAAAAGTGACATTGAGACAGAGATACCACAGAGAGGGGAGAGGGGTGAGAAAGGAGAGAGGGAAGAGAGGGAGGGAGAGAGGGGGGAGAGAGATCTAGTGCTCGTTAGTTGATTTTTTTTTTTTACACATTTCTCTAAGCCTTCATTTCCTTCTCGTTTTCGCTTCCAATGGGCTGGATCCTTCCATGTTGGATTCTAAGTGATCTTTCTCTCTCTCTCTCTCTCCTCTCTCTCTTCTATCTATGTGTCAATGCATCTATATATGTATGTATATATGTATATATATATATATACATATATATATATATATGTTTCTATCTCTCTGTTACCATCTACCTATCTACCTATATCCCTGTCTGTCTCTCTCTCTCTGTCATCTACCTATCTACCTATTATATCCCTGTCTGTCTGTCTGTCTATCTATCTATCTATCTATTATCTATTTATGATCTATCTATCTATCTATCTATCTATTATGTATCTGTCTGTTCATGTATCTATCTATCTATCTATCTATCTATCTACTATCCATCCCCCAAATATTTCAGTGTCCTTTGGTAAGGAAATGTCCTTTTTTGGTTGTTGGTAGTCTAAACTTAAGAAGTGACACTGTTCTGAAGCAAGAATGTGTCCCTGGTCCCCGCAAAGGAGAGCTTTAATAGGGCCCCGACAGTTCTACAAGCTCATCCAACCTGCTCGATACTGCTTCTACAATCTCTTCCTGTTAAAATTGCCTGTCAGCCTTTGGATTGATTTTTGAACCTTCTTTCCTGGCTTTTTGGGGGCCGTTTGCTGGACTTTTGAACCTGGGTCAACTCCGAGAGACGTGAAGACTTGTACTGCTACCTGTGACCCTTGGGAGGTGGGGCTAGCTGAACCCCCGAGCCCAATATTTCTACAGCCGAGATCATCATCCCGGAGCTGAGTGCTGGACGGAAGGACGCAGGCACGCGGAGGTGAGCACCATCGGAGCCTGAAGCCTCCAGCCTAACTGTAATAAAGCTGTCTGTTAGGAAGTTATCTTTCATATGCAATTGCATCCCCTAAGCTCTTAAGCACATTAACTGCACTTGTAATTATATACACCTCAGAATTGCATAAAAGGTGACTTCTTAGGCTGACTAAATAAAACTGCAGTCTCCCTTATATCCTTGATAGCCTGTTCTTCCTTAGCATGAGGGAGAATGGGAAGGGAGGGGAAGCAAACAGGTAATTGCCATTAGAGAGCTGCTCAGGAGGGAACTTTGTCTCTCCTTTGCAAAGCTAATTTTACTGTGTGCACTGCACTTGACAGGGCACAGAGGGCCTTTGCAGTTCTCTACTTTGGATGGCTGTACTGGCTGGTTTTGTGTGTCAACTTGACACAGGCTGGAGTTATCACAGAGAAAGGAGCTTCAGGTGAGGAAGTGCCTCAAGAGATCCAGCTGTGGGGCATGTTCTCAATTAGTGATCAAGATGGGAGGGCCCCTGTGGGTGGTACCACCTCTGGGCTGGTAGTCTTGGGTTCTATAAGAGCTGGGAAAGCCAGGGGAAGCAAGCCAGTAAGGAACATCACTCCATGGCCTCTACATCAGCTCCTGCTTCCTGACCTGCTTGAGTTCCAGTCCTGACTTCCTTTGGTGATGAACAGCAATGTGAAAATGTAAGCTGAATAAACCCTTTCCTCCCCAACTTGCTTCTTGGTCACGATGTTTTGTGCAGGAATATAAATCCTGACTAAGACAATAGTCCACCAGATGCTGGGATGCTTGTGTCTCAAACAGAGTGACTCTCTCTTGGGGGGGACAAACAAAGACACCCCCTTGGGGAAGTGGCTTTGTGTCAGGGTGCAGATAGGATTTGGGCAGAAAGTTTCTTCAGTTCTCACTGACCTGCTTCTTCAATGTGACTGTTTCTCTTCTCCCCCTTCTCCTCTTCTTCTTCCTCCTCTTCTTCTTCTCTTCCTTTCTCACCTTCTCCTCTTCTTTCTTGCCCTTGTCTTGTTCCCCATCATCCTGTGTATCTTTATCATGCATTTTGGAGTGAAAAGGGCGGGCTTCCCGAATCTGGACTCTGTTGGCATAATCCCATCAACAGCAGGGCACGGCTGGCCCAATGGCTACAATATCTGATCCAGTAGCCTGACATACTTCTCACATCCGGGTGGGTAGGTGTGAGAAGTCCTCTCACACACAGTCCTCTGTCAAACTGAGCTTTCAAAAGCCATTCCTCGTACAGTGTCAGCAGGAGTCAGCTGGTAACCCACAGCGTCCATGCAGATTGCCTCCAGTTTACTTTGAGTTCTTCAGGACCAATTTCATCTTTGGATGAAGATTCCTAGCGTCCTAACGTGTGTTTACATATATGGTTGTCCTTTGTGTTCAGAGACCACATTCAAAGGTTGTCTCTTTATTGTCTGGATATAGTATTTCTAGGGAAAAACTACGAAAGAGTGAGACCTGACACTCTTTTGGAAGGGACTAGTGATTTATCTACATCAAATTTGCAAATGGTGGTTGGCTGTGGAAGGAACCCCAAAGGCATGAAAAGACATAGAGTTCCTTCTCTCAAGGTTCTATCATCTATTTGTCTGTCATTAGACAACAGCACAGACAGGGTAAGAGAGTGGGAACGAAAAGAGAACCCTCTTTCCAGAAGGAGTCCATGACAGGGAGTCAGGACATCTCAAGGACCACAGTGCCAGGACTTCCACCTGCCAACTTCCTACGCACAAGCATCTCTCTTATTTTCTGACAGTGCCCAGGGTGTGCCCGGATCAGAAGAGAAAAGAGAGTACTGGGGTGCCTTTGATTTCATCCTGTGACCCTACAAAGTTAATGTAATTCAAGAATGAAAATCTACTGTCTGGGAGTGAAAAAAGAAAAGATCAGGAAGGCTCTGGGGTTTGGTGAAGGGGCAGGAAGCCAGAATGGGATGCTGGGGGAAAATGGAGGCCCAGGCTTACTGTCAAGGCTCCTGGAGGAGCAATAGGGAAATGGGATTGGGGGGCGTGGGACATGTTGTTCCTTTCCTATCAGTGTGAGGGCTTCCTGTGGGGGGATCTTTCAGAGTCATCAGTAAAACTGTGGCTTTTGCAAGGATTTTCAGAGTTCAGTTTCTGTTTCTCAGTGGTGCCTGTGGCTGAGGGCCAGGCAGTGCTGAAGGGGAGGGGGAAAGGCTCTCAGGCCCAGCTAGCTACTTTGGAGGCCAGAACCATTTGACTTCCCCCGCTGAGACACCGTAATGGACCCGAGAAGAAAGGGAAGGCAATAAACTCCTTAAAGTGTTGATGACGTGACAGGTGGCCTGTTCCATTTGGCGATTCCCTGTGTTGTTAGGGCTGTGAGCAGGCTTGTAGGCTTGCTCATTCATTCATTCATTCATTCAACAGCAAAACACACAGAATCCCTGACTGAGTCTTCCTGGAGTTCCCGTTCTGGCTGAGGATGCCCTAATGTTAGGCATCTTTCAGATAGAGCTTGAGGTTAAGGCTGTTGGTGACAAGGTTTAGTTGATTGGTGACAATGGGTGCTGGAGCTCTGAGGTCTCCTGAGCTTCCTTCTAAGGAGGCACAGTCCTGGTCCGAAAGGTCCGAGGTAGGGCCAAATGTTTTTAGTTGTTGGCTTTGTTCTGGAGAATGAATTCAAAGCCCTTGCAGTCTACCTCTAGCTATCACCTGTCTTTGTTTTCTAAAGACTTATAAACTTTGAGACAAAATCTGACTAAATTTCCAGGCTGCTGTCAAATTAGAAAAGCTCCTGCCTCAGCCTCCTAAGTAGTTGTACCTTATCTGGCTTAAGTTTTGAGCATGCTCACTATTCAAAAAGCTACATTTGGTAACCTTGCTGTGATATCTTGTTCAACTTTCCTTTCCCCCAAGGGGAGCTCCTTTCCCCAAGTTTAGCCTGTGCACACTGCTGGGACTCCTCTTAGGGGTTTGCACACGCAGTCACACACTGATGGAAAACACCTAAACTTTGTCTCCTGCACCCTCTTTTTAGATAGAAATAGAAGCATCTTTTCCCTGTGGTCAGTGTCCCAGCAGCCCCTTCTGTCCTGATGCTCTCTCTGTCTGTGATGCTGCTGAGTATATCCTGGAAGCAAACAACTTTAGCTGGTCACAATGTATCCACAGTCTGGAAGGGGAGAGGAGGAGAGGGGAGACAGGGAAGGGGAGAGGACGATGGGGAGAAGGGGAAGGGAAGAGGGGGAGAGGGGAAAGGGGAGAGGAGGATGGGGGGAAGGGGAGAGGGGGAGAGGGGAAGGGGGGAGAGGAGGATGGGGAGAAGGGGAAGGGGAGAGGAGGAGAGGGGAAGGGGGAGAGGAGGATGGGGAGAAGAGGAAGGGAAGAGGGGGAGAGGGGAAGGGGGAGAGGAGGATGGGGAGAAGAGGAAGGGGAGAGGGGGAGGGGAGGGGGTGAGGGAAGGAAAGAGAAGGGGAGAGAGAGGGGGAGGAGGGGGTGGGGGAGAGAGAGAAAAGGGGAGGGAGAGGAGGAGAGGGAGAAGGGTAGAGGACAAAAGAGAGAGGGAGAGAAAAGGGGAGGGAAAAGGGGAGAGGAGAGGGAGAGGGAGGGAGGGAGGGAGGAAGAGTGAGAGTGAGATGGAGGGAGGGAGGGGAAGGGAGAGAGGGAGAGGGAGGGAGAGGGAGAGAGAGGGAGGGAGGGAGAGAGGAAGAGGGAGGGAGAGAGAGGAGGAGGGGGAGTCTCTGGTGCAAAGCTCATGCTCTTCTTCCTTCTCAGTCCAGGATCCCCAGCCCATGGAATGACGTCATCCACACTGAGGGCTTCTCATGCCAACTAACACAGTATAGAAAACCTATCAAAGGCGGACCCAAAGGTCTGCTCCTGTGCTCATTCCCAACCCTGTGAAGTTGGCAGTCAACATTGACCATCGCGTACACCTGTGCTTGCCTAAAAGGAGAAACAAAAGCACATGGGGTGGCTTCTAAACCTCATCTCAGTTCAACTGTAACAGCATGTTGCTGGTGTGTGTGTGTGTGTGTTTGTGTGTTGTGTCATTGGCAGCCAAAACTCTGCCAAAGCACTTACCAGCACTTACCTCCCCTTTCTCTAATGTATGCATGTGAGGGAAACTCTAAGGTAAGGAGAGACTTTTCTCCCAGGCAGACCCTGGGCAAAATTAATTACCCTGTTCTTTTTATAGCTCAGTAAGGGAAGGATTCTGTAAGGCAAGGAACAGACAGAGCTAAAGATCCTTACCAAGAACTCCATTTCATTTTCCAGTTAAGGAAACCTGGACATACCATACGGTGGCCCTCTGCGATTCACAGCTTTGTGTAATTCCTTCTCCTTGAGTGTTTGCAGAACTTGTGGAGTTTTTTTCTTCTGACTCAATACAATCTGGCTGTTACTCCTAAGATTATGCTATGTTACATGATAAAGAACGCTGGGTTTATGAGTATCTAATTAGTTGACTTTTGAGTTAATACAAAGGCTTTTCTTGGGTATGTCTGAGTTAATCAGGTGAGAATCCACAAAAGGGGAGCTGAGATACTCAGCACATAGAAACTGTGAGAAAAATCAAAATATATTTTTGGAGGGTGTATGTGTATATGTCCATGCACATTTGCGTTCTGTGTGTGTGTGTGTGTGTGTGTGCGTGCGCGCAGGTATATATGCACATATATATGAGTGGATAACTTTGACTGTCGACATTATTGTTTGAGGTAGGAGGTTTGTTTTCACTGTCCTGGGGGTTGCTGTGTTAGAGTGGCCTGGCGGGTAGCCAGCCTCAAGGGACCTTCTGTCTCTGCTTACCCACTGCTGGGATTTTAAGTGTGTGCTGTCACACTAGGTTTTTTTGCACCTGGGTGCTGGGGTTTGAATTCAGGTCCTCCTGCTTTTGAAGTAGGTACTTATGGCTGAGCTATGCCCCCCCCCCCCCTTCCGTCTTGTGTGTGGTCTCTGAATCTACGGTGTGCTCAGTCATTTCTTAGACAACAACAGAAAACAGGCACAGCAACAGTCAGTTGTCACCTGTCCTGGCTACCCCACCCTCAGTTTATCAGCTGCCTCATTCCTTCCCACTGATAGTTGGAAATGAAACTGAAAGGTTCCTGTCCTTAAGGGGCTGGCTGCTGTTGGGAAGTGAACAGTTAATGAGGTCTCTGGTCTGTCAGTGTGTTAGTTTCTTGAGGAATTCCTCGTCTGATCACATTATTTTGGGTGGAAGATGGTTGGGAATGGGTCTAATTATGTATCACTGGGAATGTATGCTCGGTCCACCTCTCTGCTTCCACCCATGCCCTGTGCTACATCTTCTCCATCATGGTCCCGGGCTTTACCATAGCAACGGAGTCAGGCTCTCATGGACCCGGTCCTTTGAAACGGTGAGCCAGACTGACCTCTCCTCCTTTTAAGCTATTTATAGGACGCATTTTGTCGTCATAACGCACAAGTAACCTACATACCCACTTCCTTTCCTCTCTCCCTTCCTTTGCCCCTCCCCTTCTTTCCGTTCCTTCCATTCAGTTATCTCTTTAAAAAATGTAAACAGTGGTGACCCTCTGGAGAGGGAAAAGGAGATATGTTTTCTTACAGTTTCATGTTTGCAACAAATCCAAACAGATATTACAGAGCTCGTGTGTCCCCATGCCTCTGCCCATTACAGCATTTCTGAACCAGAGTGATCTGTTAGACTCTATGCATGACCTTATGTTTACCAAAAAAAAAAAGCCATATACCTTAGTTCTACCATACACATTAGGTTCATTCTCAGTGATACACCTTCTGAGTGTCTCTACAAATATCTGATCATGTGTGTCTACCTTTGTAATATTGTAAAGAGAAGTTTCACTGATCTGAAAATGTTCTGTACTCTGTCAATTCTTTCCTTCCTCTCCCCCCAGCCTCTGGCATCTTGATTTAGATTTTCCCAAAAGATGTCATAGAACAAAATCAAAATATACAGACATTTCAGATTGGCTTCTCCGCTTTGTAATGTGCATTTGACATCCTTCTGCATCTTTTCATGGCTTGATAACTTCTATTCACAGTGGATAATATTCAATGATCTAGATTTACCACAGTTTATCCCTATACCAACTAGAGAGTACTTGTGGCTTCCAAGTTTGAGAAATTCTTCATAAAGTTTCTACAAATGCTTGTTGCAGGCTTTTGTATGGAGACAAGTCTCCATCACTTTTGGACAAGGCCAAGGAGCATAGGTTTGGATTGTATGGTCTGAGTATGTTTGGTTGGTGAGGAACTGACAGATTGTCCTGCAAAGTGACTTCCTTGTTGGCATCCCAGACAATGTGATTGAGTGTCCCCACCACTCCACAGCCTGGCCAGGCTCTGGTGTGTCACAGTTTTGGATTTTGGCATTCTGATGGGTATATGTTGAAATTCTGTTATCATTTTAATTTACAATTAAATTAATTTAATTAATTAAATTAATTTACAATCATTTTAATTGTGATGGAAGACATGAGTATCTTTCCTCACTTCTCTTTCCTCCCTGAGATGAACTGGCAGTGATGGAGTCTACTGGACACTTTCTCTTCTTACTGTGGGGCTCAGTGAGGTGGGATTTCTCTATTATCCAGTAAAAATGTCACTAGGCAGTGACCATGTGTCAGAAAGCATGACATTTAACGTCCATGGAATCTCTTCACCTTTTACATAGTTATTATATATTTTTTGGAATTGTACACCTTCTATAATTCTAAGTGAAGGAAGGAATGTCCACAATGAGTGAGGAAGAGGCTCCTGGATGCTCTGAGCAGAGAGGTTCCTCCATGTTCTCCTATCACAGAGGAGAGCAGAGGAGGTAGCATCTCCGCATCCCTTTGCCACAACTATCCCCATGGATTTGGAGGGAAAGTCAGGGAATCAGCTGAATGGCTCTTGTCTCTTCACTGTCTTCCCGCTCGCTCATTGTCTCTGCTCTCACCAGAGTGCAAGGTCAGTTGCTGCCATCATACACGCAGATGATGCCAGAAATCAGCCACAGTCTGTCTCTTGGGATAGACAAACGCCACCAAGACAGCTGGATTGGTTAGCAGGACGTTTGTGTCAATGGAGGATGGCAAGAAATCACATCCATTCTCTTTTCAAGTGAAATATTATTCCCCTATTGTACAGCTCCAAAATTTCAAAGTTACGAAGTACCCAGAGCCCTGGAGATAGTATAATTTAGTAGGCTGCACCATTTTATAATCTAGTCCTAAAAATAAGGGTGGCTAAGCTTTGTGAAAACGGCTTAACTCGTGCGGTGAATGAAGCCTTCGCTTCCTGGAGGCAGGGATGATTGAGGATGGCCAGAGTTTTTCTCATCTCTCTTTTTCCAAGTTTGCAAATGGAGCTTGTGGATGGACATCATCTAGGAAAGCGTTTGCAGCCAGTCTGCAGCTCTCCTGCTTAGCATGCAAGCCCGTGGGGCCTCATGGTTTGCACGCTGAAAGTAGGCATTGTAAAGGGGCTTAGCTCACGGCAAAGCTTAGTCATATATTTTTCTTGTCCATGAACAAGTTTTTGTTTCAAAAAGCATCAAGTAGAGTGGATTGAACAAACATATTTATTATAGCTGCTTCCTCCATCCATTGTATAAGATGGAGATAATGGAATAAAAAAGAAACCCATAGACCTACAAGGACACAGAGAATGGTAGAGGAGGCTCAGGATAAGCTGCCATAGTGTAGAGGCTCCACAGTAAATGGATGTGATCACACATGTTTCAAACAAGCTAAATCTAAAGCTAATCTACCCAAAGAAGAGGCATTGACACGGGTTATATGAATAACAGATCTGAGGAAGCCCCAGAAACTGGAGTGAGGACTCCCCACCCCTTAGAGGGACAGGTATGGCCAAGCAGGACTATTCAAGGTCTTCCAATGAAAGAATTAGAACCTTTTGATCTTAGGTTCTTCCCTTCTTCCATGATAAAGCAAGATTCCTTCACCGTAGATCACATTCTTGGGTCTGAAGACACTGAAGAAGAATGAGCTTGGATAAAGGACCCTCTGAGGGAGGAGCCTCAATCCAGTCCCACCGGTGCAGGCAAAGCCAGATCTCTGAGGATGCCCTTCACCCCTACACCACGGCAGGCTGATTATAAATGGCGGCTTCCAGGCCAAGGAAACCATAGCCCCTGGGGTCTAAGATGGGTTGTTCCCTAGCTGTATGACTTTGACTGCTTAGTTAGTCTTGGTAGCTCTCATCTGAAATCCTGGTGAGGAGAGCCTTCAGTGTGTAGCTGTTAGAAAGTCAAGTGGTAGGTGGTAGGGATACAAACTCTGAGGAGAGACGCAACTATTTCTGAAATTGAGAGACCTTGTAGAGACATTTCAGTGTGCCTGCCAAGAGTCTTGTCTTTTTATCAGACTTTTCAGATGTCAGTCCCACAGCTAGTCATAATCAATAATTGTGACATTTTTCTAATCCTTCCTTCCCAGTTCAATATTAGCCACAGGTTAGATGATTTCTTTCAAGCTAGTTTCAAATCAGCATAGCAGCTTTCTCTTTTTAATATTTCTTTTTATCTCAAGTATTCCTGAATACTTTCCCAAAGATATAGGTCTGGTTTGCAAACACATTTTATGTACTACTTGACTGTATGCTCTTAACTTGTGCTAGACACCCGTCTTTCAGAGGCTCCAAGAAATCTGACAATTACTGACTGAACACCATTGATACCTATATCTTGAGGAATGTCAATCTAAATTAAAATATTCCAAGTCTCACCACAGCCTAACAGATTTCCTAATTAACCTGTGAATACTGTCAATCTGCTAATATAGTTCTCTTGTTCCTTTAGAAACAAGTTCTATAAAATTTCTCTTATTTACTCTTCTAGTTTGAGAACTAAGCATCCCTCGGGATATTCCAAACTTGCTGTCAAAAGTAGATAACATGAATTAGTGTATGCAATGGAATAATTGGTTCTAGAATCTCTTCTTTCTTCTTCTTCACCATTATCTCCTCCTCCTCCGCCCTCTCCCTCTTCTCTCCCCCTCCCCCCCTCCATGGCTTTTCCTTTCTGGAGTGCCTCTTGTCTGCCTTTATTAGAATCCTTGGGGAGAGGTGGATTCTTAGGGGCTCAGGATCCTGTAGGCACTAGTTGCCGTTGTAGAGTTGCTACGGTTGGTCTTTTATTCCCCAGGGCACAGAATTGGATTGGTGGTGAAGCCATTTCATGGAGCAGGTTAGCTCATATCCTACTTGTATGATTTTTCTCTGATCTTTCCTTCCTCAGGGCCAGCTTTGATTTCCTTGTCTCACTTTTATTTTCTTTTAATCATTTGTTATATGTCGAGATTCATCCATGTTATGACATGCAATTATAATTGGTTTCTACTGCTGGGTACCGTACTCTGGACACACAGTGCGACTTATCACCTGTTTGTTTTCTTGAGAAAACATGGTGGTCAGCTTTACCATGGTCAACTCCTGGCAAAATTCTAGGCCACATGGGTGGGCAAAATGGGTCTTTAGTGCCTTTCCTATTTTCCCTGTTGCCGTTTTCAGGGAACCTTGGAAGTGTCCTGCTGGGTGCACGGTACAGTGCAACACGGCCATATTGAACGAATACTGTAAGTGACAGGTAAAACCTAGGGCACTGAGGTAGAGCAGTGCCTCATCAGTGGAAAGGGTGCCAGGATGAAGACTGATCACCGATGACCAATGTCTGTGTAATTGGGGAAAGCAGGGGAGTGGGGGGGTGTCTCAGAAGTCACTTCCCAATACCCCAGCTTCCCCTTTGGACTTTTAGGAACCAACCAGATCCATGGGTACCGGTGAAGAACAAATGGAACCTTCTATTGTGGAAATTGCTTTGAGTGATGGTATTTGGCACTAAAAATGATAACAGTGTTCCTTCTACACAAACACACTTTTAAAGTTAATTAATTAATTTACATCTAAATCACTGCCTCTTCTCCAGGTCCCCTTCACAGAGTCCTTTTCCACTTCTCCTCTGAGAGGGTGGAGACCCCACCCTGGGTATCTCTCCACCCTGACGTGTCAAGTCTCTGCAGGGCTAGGCATATCCCTAGTCACTGGGGCCAGACAAGACAGCCCAGTTAGGAGAATGGGATCTCCAGGCAGGCAACAGATTTAGGGACAGCCCCTGCTCCAGTTGTTGGGGGACCCACACGAAGACTGAGATGCACATCTGTTACATATGACACATATACTCTCAAAGTGGTCTTGTTTGATTATTTCTTTTGATAGAGACTCGCTGTGTAGTCCAGGCTGGCCCAGAACTTGTGGCAATTCCTCTTGCCTTTAGCCTCTGATCACTGTGGTTGCAGGAATGTGCTACCTTGCGTGACTTCATTCTGTGTTAAATAGTGTAGAAACACACCATTGCCCAGGAGAACAACTTCACAAATCATGTTGATTTTCACGCTGATAGTTGAACATAAATTTTATTTTTTAAGAATTTCATTCTATTTGGTGTGTGTGTGTGTGTGTGTCTATGTCTATGTGTGTCACACGTGTGAGCGCATGCCACAGTGTAACTATGGAGGTCAGAGGACAATTGCAGAAGTCTGTTCTTTTTTGCCACCATAGGGGACTTGGGGATCAAACCCAAGAACTTCTCTGTCAGACTGGCAGCAGGGACTTTCTTGTGCTGAGCCATCTTGGTGGCCCAAATGCAGATTTTCTGTTTACGAATGAATCTTTCAGTTGTTAATTGGACTTCTCTGACACGGTAACGTACTTTTGAAGTTCTCTAGCTGGTTAAACGTAAAAGAATGGAAATTTAATTAGAATATTTTTGGACAAATCTTTTCACAGGGAACTTTTTTCAGAATTATGCTTTTATAATTTTTTTTTTTTAAAATCATCATTTTCTTTACATCCCAATGTTTGTGGCAACAGTGCTTGGGAGGACTGGCAGGTGTGTTTCGGACCTGTGGGATCTGCGTAGGCTCTTTCTGTAGATGCTGGGGTCCCTTTCTGTGGATACCTGGGGATCCTTTCAATGGATACCTGGAGCCCCTGCCTGGGGATGGCGTGGAGGCCCAGTAAGCTGTTGCTTACAGGACTGTCCAGGTGACTGATACACGGTCCAGGCTCCCCAGCTATGTGAGTGAAGGGTTCGGAGTTTCCTACCTGGAAAATCACTGCTTGGCTCCCACTTCCCAGTTTATGGAAGGATTTAAAATGGCGCTCATATGCCTAAAACTCCTATTATCAGGGGCCAATCCTTTGCTCTTTTTTTTCAATGCAATTATTTCATACTGTTGAGATCTCTGAAAATTCCCAAGATCCTTTGCTGTTCCTATGTCACAATTCTTTGGGGGGGGGCACAAGTGAAGTAAATAGTCGTTCTGATCCCTCTGTACAGCATCCAGGAATCCCTTTCCCTAAGGTCTTGGCCCAGGGTAGAACAGCCCATCCAAATGCTTCCTTCTTCAACACAACTATTAGAGACTTCACCTGCTTGGGGGGGTTGTGATTTAGCAGAGCAGAGCTTCCTTGCCTACCTACATCTCCAAGGACGGGATGCACCTAAACACTACTCTTCTTCTAAGAGTGAATGAAGAGAAATAGAACCTTATTTCTTCCAACCTGTACCAGAGCCAGGCCAAAGCCCACTGTAACCCCCCTTGTATCCATCGCCTAAGACCAGTATGTCTATGCTATCGGGAGGATTCACGAGTATACAGACATCTGGGAAGCCGAGTCTGACTTAGTGGCATAAATTCATAATCTCAGCTGCACGGTAGTAGGATGCTTGCCTAGCAAGTATGGGGGCCTACATTCACCCTCTTGTACCACACTCTCCCTGCCATCTATATTTTAGCATGTGGCAATTTTCACTTAAAATTGTATCATCTATAGAGAAAAGGAATGAAAAGCTTGGTCTTGGCCTCCTGATACATTGTAGCTAGAATTACCTGGAAGTCAATCCAAATTCTAGCTACTTGAGAGACACAATTGGTACCATCATAATTTCACTGCATGAATTCTTTTTTTTTTATCAGTATGATTTGATAGGCACTGGCCTGTCCCCTTATCAGTGTGAGCCTCTATTAATAGGAAAACACTGACAGCATCAATCATAAGGCAGGCACTGATTGATTCAACATCCAGTTGAATTGTTGGTCCTTATCCATCTTCGATTCTGGTTCTAAAAAGGGGAAGAGTAACAAACATTAAAATATGACATCAATGTTTGTGTCCCCAAAGATTTCAAATTTGAACTGCTTTATAAGCTTTTAATAACCTTTCCCCCATATTTTCCCCTTATATTTCCCTATAAAAATAACCTCATTTTGCAAAATAAAATGTGTCTATGTGGCTTCTTTCCATTATGTGTGTTTACCAGAAGCCATTCACAGGTAGTATTCTGCTGTTTGAATAGCCACAATTTATCTGGCCAGTGGCTGTCAGGTCTCTGAATTCTTTACCATGTCAGTGACAATGAGGAGAGCTGCTGCATGCATTTGTGTATAGGTTTTGTGTGTTCATACATTTCCATGACTATTGATAATAAACCTGGCAGTGGCACAGCTGCGTGGCCCAGCAAGTACACATGTCACTTATAAAAGTGCCAGGCAGTTTTATAACTGGCCGGACCAGTTGCCTCCCCTCCAGGAGTGTGGTGGAGTTCAAGATGGTTTCCAACAGGACTAAGAAGAAAGGGACAAGGTGTTTATTATAGGAAAACTAGACACGGGGCGTAGTTACTCTTGTGGTCGGTAGCTACAGCTGATAGTCAGTGTGTTCTCAGAGGGAATGACCTTTGTCACCGCTGTGTGCTGAAAACATCATTAAGAGCTGCTGGGAGATGCAGGACTGGGTCTTCTTAATTTTTGTTGTCTCAGCTTCCAGCACCATCTAGTCCATCTTGACTCTCAATATGCATTAGTGGACTCAACAGCAGGCATGACTAGTGGGTGAAGCTGGGTGGACTCAACAGCAGGCATGAGTAGAGGATGAGGATGGGTGGAACCAACAGCAGGCATGAGTAGAGGATGAGGATGGGTGGACTCAACAGCAGGCATGAGTAGAGGATGAGGATGGGTGGAACCAACAGCAGGCATGAGTAGAGGATGAGGATGGGTGGAGCCAACAGCAGGCATGAGTAGAGGATGAGGATGGGTGGAACCAACAGCAGGCATCACTAGTGGATGAGGATGGGTGGAGCCAACAGTCCAGCGCTCCCTGCTTCTTTCTGCCATCCATCATGAGTCTACCCATCCCCTGTTCCTTTTCTTTCTTATGATTTCGATGCTGGAAATGGAACAGTCGCATGGAGAAAGTGTGTGTGTGTGTGTGTGTGTATGTGTGTGTGTGCCACTCATTTCTGAAACCACTAACCACTGGGCTCTCCTGTAGATAGACATCTTGTTTAGCAGGTAATGCCACATTATTCCTTCCTCCCCTCTGCTCCCCTCCTCCCTTCTTTTTCCCCTCTCTGCCTTTCTCCCTTTCTTTCTCGCATCCATTTCTACCCTGAGGACAAATTCAGGTCCTCTTGAGCTTGAACCACCACAGGTTAACTGGCTGTAGCTCAGGTATTTTGTGGCTGTGCGTGGGATGTTTCTATGAATTCTGTCTGTGCCCGGAACAGGGAACAGTCTCTTCTCTTCAGGTGTATACTTTGTTCTTCTTTGAAATGCATTTCCGGATGCAGCTGGCTGCTATCCTCCAGACATCTTCAGTTTGGAAACCCAGACTGGCTCAGGCCGAGCGAATCTCTTTGGCTATCCCTGCACAAGATCACAACACAGAACTGTAGAAACAAGTGCAGACTGCCCCAGGAAGGGGTGCTGTGGAGCTGGGGGCGGGTCACAACCCCAAAAAGAGGCCACAGGATTGCAGGGGAAGGAGGGAGTACTCCAGAGGTGTCTGGGGCTATAATGGGAGGCTGGGATTCAAGATGGCTCCTAGCTCTGAGAATCCGTGCATAATTTGAGCTGTCGATTCCTCAAACAGCAGTCTTCAGATTGGTCAGCTAACAATTGTTTTCTACTTGCTGCACCTGCTTTGTGTTTCTTTTTATCTCCTTTCCTGCCCAGTGTTTTGATTTTGAAAATTATCCCCATGTCTTCCCTCCATCAGCTCTTAAATTATAAATCCCTTTACTGGCCACTGGGGCCTAAGAGTTGTGGCAGCATATAATATAGCACCATAGTACATTTCTTTCTGAATGGTCCTTGAACCTTAAGACGTTATGCATACACACACACACACACACACACACACACACACACACACACTCTTTTAGTCTCAGGACTTGGTAAGTAGATGCAGGTGAATTTCTGTGAGTTCAAGGACAGTCTGATCTACATAGTGAATTACAGGATAGCCAAAAATACAGAGTGAGACCTGGTTGGGATATAAACAAAACCAAAAAAACAAAACCAGACAAACAAAAAACCCCAAATGGAGAGCATCTGTAGGAGTAGAGGCAGAGGGGAGCGCTGTTGTGGGCCTGTTGGAGCGTTAGGATTCCAGTGAGCTTTGGCCTTTCACACGGAGGATCTCGAAATGCATCGTGATTCCTGACCATTGGTCTGTAAGGTTTCTGTAGGTGCTCTTGGAAATAATGGGGACAAGATTGACTTAGAACAGGCTTTTGGCTGTTATAGACTCACTCTGAAGTGTGGCTTTGCTCGCGTTGAATTTGAGGATCCCCGAGATACTGCTGATGTAGTCTGCGTGTATATGGAACTGTCAAATGGTGAAAAAGAAGTCGAAATCATAGCTGGCCTCTCTCTTGGGGTTGTCGTCCTCCAGATGATTACTGCAGGAGGAGTCCTCCACCTCAGCACAGATCTTGAAGCAGAAACCGGAGCTGGTCGCTTTCTAGAGATAGGAGAAGAGAAAGGTCTCTGTCTTGTGAATGAAATATCAAGCTATCTAGATCCTTCTCTAGGTCTCCTAGCCGGCTTAGGTCAAATGAAAGGAAATAGAAGACCAGTTTGCAAATGAAGCAGTGTCCAGGAAATAACTTCATTTGACAGGAGTGTGTACAGGAAATTAAAGTTTTGTGTGAGACTTCACACGCTTGGTGCATTTTTAAAATGTTTTAGCTGCTCAAATGTGCTTTGTCTCTTGGAACTGTGATACACAGACCATGTACTTCTCTGTGGTTTCAAATGGATCGTGTGAGGCATGTGATATCAAGAACTGTTACTTCACAATGTTCTTTTAAGCAAGATTGCATTTGCTTTGAACTTTAGTTTTTCATGGACTGAAATAAGCCCAGATTCTGTCCAGTTGAAGAGTGATGCCCTAATGATCTAGAGACAACTGGCAAGAGTTGAATAAAGCCGTCTTTCCTCCAGTAGCTGAGACACGGTGTGGTACTGTGGGTGAATTGATACGCAGTCTTTAAAAGCTGCTGAGAGCCCAAGCCAACAGGGAAAGGGTAGGAACAGCACTAGGAAGGTTCTCAAAGCGGTTCCTTCCTGGTTGCTATCTGCAGATGCAGAGCTGTTGTAACATCTTTATTTGAAAATGTAAAACTAAGATACCAGTGCCCTATCAGTTTAAACGTACATTCTAGAGCTGAACTTTTCAGTTACTCTGCAAGATTTCTTTTTTTTTTCTTTCACGCCTTTTTTTGCAATAAGTTTGTGACACTCCTTGGGATTGAAGTTTTGGTTATAAATCAAAACAAACCAAAACCCCCAAACCAAAACCAACCAAACAACAATGCAGTTTAATTTCTATTCGAAAAATGAAAGAAACATCATTGTTATTTAAAAGTAATTTTTATATTTACTTGTAGTAATTTTTATATTTACTTGTGTCGTGTTCATTTTCTCCCTTCTTATTTTTATTATTATCAATTAATTATTATTACTTTGCTTGCTACGTTGCAACCTTTGGACATCTTGAACGTTTTGGGTCATACTACAGAAGGGAATTAAAATTCTAGAAGGAATTCTGGGCTGGGCCCAGGGAACTCATGAGGGAGGTGGAGGAGAAGAATTCAAGAAAGGACGGCTTGAGAAAGACTCCACCCGGCAAGGCTGAAGTTGAAGAAGGAGCAGCCTGATCTATGGAGAGACTCCAGCTGGATGAGTGGGACCTGCTCCCTTAGAGCCTCCTGAAGGTAGTGCAGCCCTGTAGATGTCATGGCCCCAGGTCTATAGGACTTTGGGACACAGCGGCCAGTAATAATAAGCGCCTATTGTTTGAAGCTGGGAAGCTGTGTTATTCTGTTGTAGCAGCAACAGGGGACTCATACATCCTGGCTTTTTCTCAGGATTTGTTTTACTAAGCCCCCCGAAGCACGGGTCTGGTGGAGGGTGAGGTTTGTCTGGTCCCGTGGGTTGGAGAATGTCTTCATGAAGCCCTCGCGTTTCCTGTTCGCCATTCTACGGGCCCTGTTTATTATTTTACTTCTGATTGTTCATATTGGGCTTAATTTGATTTCTTGTTAGGTTTTGTAAGGTATTTACTCAGTTTCTGATTTGAGAGCATTCTTTTTTTCCCCCTAACATAAGCATTTAATACTATAAATTTTTTTTATAACACACTGATTTTGTTCTGATATGGGATGTTTTCACGCTCACTCAATTTAAAAGATTTTCTAATTTTCTCAAGATCCCGTATCTGAATCACAGATTATTTAGAAGAACATTACTTATTTACAAATACTTGGGTGCTCTCCAGAAATATTTCTGTGT
Source organism: Apodemus sylvaticus (assembly GCF_947179515.1). Lineage (NCBI taxonomy): Eukaryota > Metazoa > Chordata > Mammalia > Rodentia > Muridae > Apodemus > Apodemus sylvaticus. Next base: position 38,932,069 of record NC_067494.1, on the reverse strand, counting down.
TATTGATCTCTAGTTTAATTCTACTTTGTAGATTTATTTTCTTCTAAATTTAAATTGGTGAGTTTTTTTTTCCCCCAAGTAAGGCCTGTTTCAGTGAATGTTCTATATATATCTGCAAGTTATACACGTTCTATTTTTGGGCAGAGTGTTTGTTAGTATATATATATATGGTTTTATCATCTTTCTGTTTGATTATTTATTGGTTGTCTAGAGAAGAAAATTGAAGTCTCCAGTAAGAATGGTAGAGATATAGATTCCTCTTTTGATTTGGCTGGCTTTCGCCTTATGTAATTTGAAGGTTTGCTGCAGGGCACATACATGTTTAAAGTCGTATGGCCTTTTTAAGAGGATGAACCCCAATACCATTACACAATGTGCCTTTTATCCCTAACGCCATCGTGTCAGTTTGAGACTGATGCACCAAAGCTGTTTTTCTCTTGACCAGAGCTTGCATGGTGTATCTTTTTAAAAAAGTCTTTTTATCCATCTTTATCTCTATAGCTAAAGGAGGTTTCTTACCATTTATCTACTTTGCCAATTACTATCTGTGTTGCACTGTCCTTCCCAATGAACAAGGGATCTGTGGCCTGTTTCTTCTCCAGCATTTTGTAACATTGTCTGAATTTTCATGCCTACTATTTGTGGGTGGGGGTGAGTTTCCAGCAGTTTTTCTAAGATTTAGTCTTCTTCATAATCTTATACTTGGGGATTAAATCTATAATCCTTAGGGTTATGTTTTGCTGGGCATAAGCTTAGGAACAGCATCTTCCCAGCTCTTTAAAAACTGCCTTTGTCAGTCAGGAGAGAGTCCGGGCACAGGAACAGAGCCATCAGAAATTGCACTGACACATTCCTGCACACGGGACAGGCTCACAGATTCATCACAGGTGTTTGACTCTATATGTCCCCGGGCTGGTTCAGTGCTCCAAGTGGAGGTTGAATCAACAAGACAGACAGAACAGAAGAGAAACCCTGACACCTGTATGGACCGGTCAAGTGCTGGCTAGTTTTCTTGTCAAGTGGATACAATCTAGCACCATCTGGGAGGGGGAAACTTCAACTGAGAAACACCTCAGTTTGCCTGCTGGCAAGTATGGGGTGCATTTTCTTGATTAGTCATTGATGTGGGAGGGTCCAGCTCACAGTGGGCAGTATCACCCCTCAGTAGGTGCTCCTGGGCTAGCTCAGAAAGCAAGCTGAGCACGCCACAGGAGCATATCATGGAGTATCATCCTCTGTGGCTGTTCTGAGTCACTTCCTGACTCCCGGTCCCTGCCTTGAGTTTCTGCCCTAGTTCCCCCAATGGACTGTGGGATGGGAATAGCAGCCAAACAAACCCTTTCTTTCCACATTTCTTTTGCTCAGAATGTTTTATCACAGTGGCAGGAATCAAGCCAGGACAGGGCAACCCTTGACATCTCTCATTGCCTCCAAAGCTTTGTCTTTAGTGGCAGGGTCTTATAGCAGAAGCTCACATCCTCCAACATGGAGTTAAAAATCCACCTTACCTAAAGGATGAAGATACTAGAGAAGGAAGATCAAGAGGAGCAGACTGATGCTTTATGGCAAATCATCCGGCACATAAATGATAAATCATTTGGGTGTCCAGAACATTCGATGGCACTGATCTTCTGAGTGTGGAGAGGATAATGAACAGCACAACAGCTGTTTCTGCTCTGTGCATCTGGATCCAGATGTCTCTTGCAACACACAACAGTCCAAATCTAGACCCGGGCTAAAACTAGTGAAAAGGGTCCCAGTCTGGCTAAGTCCGCACTCTGCAAACTCACCCGAGTATCTCAGTCTTCCCCTCCAGTGACAAACCCTGGGCCTTTTCCTGCTGTCCACTGCCCTTTGTGCTTTATCTCAAACTTTAATCTCTTTATGCTTTTAGATCTCTGGTCTTTGCGTTTTCTGGATATTTCCTTACTATCTACTTTTCATTTTGCTAAATCTCTCTTTGATCTCTTGTATCTGCCATTAAACCCATCTACCAAATCTTGAATTTTAATTACTTTTCTGTGAAAAGTTCTTTATTCCCTTTGCAGTTTCCTGTTCTCAGCTGAAATGGTCCATATTTTCATTAATTTCCTTGAACATATTAATCTGTTACTTCCATACCTGTGTCACATGATTTTAATATCTTGATCCCCCTTGTCTTTTTATTGGTTGATTTGCCTTGTTGTTTTTTTAACTTTTCAATTGACTATTTATGAATTTCACATCATGCACCCCAATCCCAGTCATCTCCCTTCAGATACACCCTCTGCCTTTGTAACTATCCCACCAAAAGAAAAAGAAGCAAACAATAAAAACAAACAAAAACCAAACAAACAACTGATCCTGGAAGTATGTGTACTGTACTTTGTCTACCTTCCCATGATGGAATCACAGACACAACTGGCTATTTTCTAAATACTATACTATACTGTACTGTACCATACCATACCGTACCGTACCATACCACACCACACCACACCACACCACACCATACCATACGATAGGATACGATAGGATACTATAGCTACTAAGTAGGTAGAGAGGTGTAGGCCACATTACTACTGAATATCATAAGCATCTGAAGAAGAGACATTAACTCTTCCTGTCCACAAATGACCCTTTCCCACTTCTTCTTCCATGACTAATAACTCATGATTCCCTAATGACTTTGGCTTCTCGAATAATCAATTGGGAATCACTGGTCTAGCATAGACTGGACTTCTGAATGGATAATCCTGCTCCCAAAAGTAACGTGTATCAAGCCTGTCTTGGTTTTGCAACACCAGTGAATGCGGATACAAATTAGCCCAAAGGTGAGGAGATTTGTATCAGATGAGCAGGCATGAACCTCAGTGTTTGCTCTCAGTTGTGTCAGCATGCACGAGCCTCGATGTCCCCAGCAGAATCAGCCAGCAGCACGGGAGGGAAGACTCATCCATGACTCGGACATTATCGCCATCTTGTAGTTTCTGCATGTTCCCCAAGGGCATCAATGAGAGGTCACAGCTGGGCCTGGGACTTAAGGAACGACCAATCTGGGAGTTCATTTTCTACATTGATTTGTTATGCACAGGCGAATGAACCTTCTATGATCTTCGTTTCTCTACCTGTACAATGAATATCACATCAGCTGACTTTTTGAGTTTTACAATAGCCCTGGTGCCACTCATTAGCTTCTTTCATTATTACGAGAACTTTCTACGGAAATAACAATAAAGATGTTCTGGCAATGTCTGCTGCTCAGTCACTGCATTTCTGCCATCATCTTTCTTGGGCTGGTCCCCTGATCAATTCTTATCAAACCCTACAAGGTTAGGGCTACTGTTGGCCTGTTTTGTGGGGGGGGGGATGAAATGTACTGAAGGCTTAGAATGGGGACGGTGGAGAGGGCAGAGCTCGAAGAGTACTTGTCACACAAGCGTGAAGGGCTGAGCTTGGATTTGCCCACGTGAAAATAGCCACTTGAGTCTGTGCCTCCATCATGGGAAGGTGAGACAAAGGGATCCCTCAGGGGCTCGCTCATCACAGAGTCTGGCTCAGTTGGTGATGTCCAGGTGCAGGAAGAGACCCTGTCTCACAATAATAAGGAAGGTGGGGGGAGTGAGTGGGTGTGAAGACTCTTGGTGTTAGCTCTGGTCTCTAAGTATATATATATGGCCCCCCCACATGAACCTGTATGCACTAACATGTATATCTGCATATCACACACTCATACACACACAGAGAAAGAGAGAAGTTTGAAATGAATTATTCAAGGTATTACAGAAAATGGTAGGTTCGGGAGAATATATTAAGGCCAGTATCAATCTGACTCAAAGGCATGTATTTTTCAGTGCTACATATCAAATCAAATTCAGGACATGGCAATTGCTAGTTAGGTGCATCATTGCTTGGCCTCAGTCATATTTGTGTTTGTTTGTATGTGTGTGTGTATGTGTGTGTTGTATATGCATGTTTGTATGTGTATATTTGTATATGTGTATATATGTTTGTGTGTATATGTTTGTGTGTGTTGTATATGTATGTTTGTGTATGTGTGTATATGTTTATGCATGTTTGTGTGTATATATGTGTATGTATGTGTGTATGTGTATGTATGTGTATGTGTGTATGTTTGTGTGTGTACATGTGTATGTTTGTATGTGTATGTATGCATATGTATATATATGTTTGTGTGTGTATGTTTGTGTGTGTTGTATATGTATGTTTGTGTATGTGTGTATATGTATGTATATGTGTATATGTTTGTGTGTGTATGTTTGTGTATATTGTGTATGTGTGTATGTGTGTGTATGTATGTGTGTATATGTTTGTGTGTGTGCATGTGTGGGTTTGTGTGTGTATGTGTGTGTGTGTTCATGCACAGGCACATGCTTTAGCTGTGTGTGGGTGTCAGAGGGCAGTCTGGCTAATCTCAAGTGTGGTCCTCATCTTCCTCTCTGTTATGGGATCCCTCCCCCGTCTTCCTTCTGTCTCATCATCATGACATTGGGATAACGCACAAGCATCCCCACACTTGGCTTTTCATGGGTCCTGGGGATTTGAATTTATGTCCTCATGTTTGCATATCAAGCACCTTATCTTTTGAGCCATCTTCCCAGCCAAACCACAGCTGCCTGATAGGATAAAACAAAAACCCCAAACCCAAGAGATGGATGGGGAAGCGTACATGACACCCTGTGCCCTGCCGAGGACAGTGGGAAGGGCTCCCTTGGGGGGCAGTTGCCTCTGGCTGCTTGCCTGCTGTGTACCCCACTTTCTCCCACCGAGTAGGCTTTATGCAGCCCAGGCTGAGCACCCCAGGGAGCAAGGCACTTCTCCTTAGCTCCGATCTTAAATCACGGCTCTCTGTGGGGAATAGCACCGTGGAATCAGTGTGCAGACCAAACCCGAGTGTCACCAAGCAAATATTTCACATTTCATGTTAAATCATATCCTAAAACAAGTGTGAAGAACTGGGATTAAGTGAGAAATATACATTTAAGGGCCTGAGATGGCTTTGAATGAGGGTGAGATCCTGCTGTGCTATCCTGGTCCCTTCCTGGGGAGTCTGGGAACCTGGTTCGCGTGCTGAGCGTCCAGAGATGCGTGAGGAGGCAGGAGGCGTTGAGGTGAGATAGGGTGTGCTGTCGGGATGGAAGGTGCTAGACACAGTGGCTGTCAGACTCAGGACAGTGCGGTTCGGGTTTAAAGAAAAGATTTCTCTGATTATGCATAAATACCCACAGCTAAAGGAGGGAGGGGTGAGGGGGAGGGGTGAGGAGGGCGGGGCGAGGAGGAAAGGAGGAAGGGGAGGAGGGCGGGGCAAGCAGAACATGCAGGTTGGGTAAGGAGGATGGAGGTGTGTGTGTGTGTGTGAGAGAGAGAGAGAGAGAGAGAGAGAGAGAGAGAGCAGAGCAGGGCAGGGAGAACAGGCAGAGTGGAAGCATCTCTAGGACAACCCAGCATACTTGCAGAATGACATTAGACACATCCTTCACGGAGTCTCCTGCTCGCCAGCAACTTCTACAGCCTCACAGAGTGGCACGAGGTTCTGGAAGGCACCCGCCCTGCTGGCTTTTATTCTGGTTTAGTAGTATGCTTCTGATTAGAGTGGAGTGTGTCACGCAACTTGCTGTGCACAGTTCTTGTGGAGAGGCAGGACCCTAGTATGTCCCTGCTTTCCCCTTGTTCTGTGAGGTGGAGTTCTCTGCAGGATCAGGAGGCAGGCCTTGGGTGCCAGGAGAGCTAGCTCAGAGTCAGGGCGGGGATACGTGACACCTAGCCTGCGAGCCCAGCACCCTGGGGATAGAAGCAGGTGGCAGCTGAGGCCAACCTTGCAAGAGGATCCACAGGGCTCTAGGGCTGTGCTAAAAGGAGACAGCTTATTTTTAGTTGTTGGTCCTTCCCTATTTATACTGCTTAAGTGTCGTCTTATTTATCTAAGAGACGATGGGGCTTAAAAACTAAAAGAAAATATGTAATTTTGCAGCAAACACTGTAAGAATAACCTTGTGAAAACAAAATTATTTTTTCTTCCTCCTCCTTTTCTTCTTTTTCTCCTCTTTCCTCCTTTTCTTCCTCTTCCTCTTCATCTTCCTCTTCTTGTTATTCTTTTTAAAAACACAGGGTCTATATGTATACGTAAATGTATATGTATATGCATATGATGCATATGATGTATATGGTGTATATGGTGTATATGATGTATATGCATATTTTTAATGTCCCAGGCTGGCATGAATTCACTTTGCAGCTGAGGAAGATCTTCCTATCCTCCTGCCTCCTTGAGGACTGAGATTATCAGGGCACGCCACCATGCCTATTTTATAGAGTGCCAGGGGTAGACCACAGGGCATTCTGTATGCTAGGAAAGCATTTGTCAGCTTAGCTACCAGCCAATCATTTCAATCCAATCACTGTTTCTCTTTTGGAGTTCCCTGTATGTTGAACATGCCCAACTATTGTGCCATCCCAATGGTCCTATGCTGACAGATGGACAGTTGTCCTGAAAACATCAGGGCTATCCCTTCTTGTCACTCATTCTGAGTCTTCAGGGATGCGAGGGAGCAGAATTGCCGTGGACTATAGGGGCTGATCAGGCAGTTACTGCACAGGAACAAACACTTGGCACCTTCCCAGGGACTTCAGAGCATTCTGGAGCCCAGCAGGCTGAGGTCGAGGTGTTGGCAGGGTAGCTGTTAGTCCTTCACTTGTAGAAAGATTGTGTCCTCATGTCACCTCCTTTCTGTGTGTGTCTACGACGACGACGACGACCTCTTTTTATCACAGCTTCAGCCATACAGGATTAGAGCCCCCCCCCCCCCCGGGAGCCACATCTTAATGGCCTTCTAAAGACCCCCTCTCTCTTTAAGGTCACATTCCAAGGTATCAGTGATCAGGACTTCCAACAAGAGCATGTGGCAGGGTGATGGGTGTCGGAGAGGGGTAGAGACATGACCTAACCCTTGACACTAGTAAAACAAAATGGCCCGACTGCCCAGGGGGAAGAGAAGACAGTTGAAGATGCACGCCGCCTTGGTGGTCAGGCTACATACCTGCTTGTCGGTGTGCCCCTGCCACACTGCTGCTTGTTGGATCTGACCTTCATCCGGAGTTTTCTCTTCTCCTGACCTCTGACACATTTCAACTTCACTGACCAACGCTACTTTATTTATTTCTGAGATGAAATCGCTCCTTGGTCTGGAACTCAGTGAGTAGATTAGCCCGGCTGGCCAGTAGGACCCAGGGTCTTCTTTTGTAACCTCTCCTTCCCAGGGCTGAGGTTAAGACTACACACTCCCACCATGCCTAGCTGTTTTATGAGTTCTGGGCACACTGAACTCAGGTCTTGCTTTTTGTAGTAAAGCATTTGACTGAGCAAAAATGAACAAACAAACACCCCCAAACAAAAACAATCAAACAAACAAAACCCCCAAACCAAAAACTACCACCTCCACCACCACCACCACCAACAACAAAAAAAACAAACCAAATCACCACCACCACTACCACCACCACCACCACCACCACCACCACCAACACCACCAAAACCCCAAGAATGATGAACATTGTAGGGACGGCAGAGACCGCATTCAAATAGCCAAGCAAATTGCAAACTGCAAACCCGATGCACTCTGCAGAGGAAAGGCGGGGCGCTGGGCTGGGGAAGGGCGCAGGGGCTCTGTGCTTATCCGAGCTGCTCTTAAGCTGAAGTCTAACCTAACGCCGAAAAGATTCGTGGCGTGACGAAGCAAGGCTGTTTTAAGGAACTGAAAGAAGGCTTGGGTACCAGCGTATGGAATTTGGATTTTGCTCTGCAAGTAACAAGCAACCCCATGAGATAGTTAGCACTCACACTAGGCAGCGCTGTGTAACAAACACGAGGGGGAAAAAATCTCAGGGCCTCCCAGGGACAGATGACTTTTTATTTCTCATGTCCCAGCTTCCCTCCGGGTCATCCGCAGCCACAGGCCTTAGGGCTTTATTGTGGGACTTAAGGTGAAGGCGTCCCTCAAATCTGGGTCATGCCTTTCTCATATCAGAGGCAAAAGAGAGAGCCCGGGTGTTGTCTTTGATCACAGTCACGGGTGTGAGGCCAAACCTCAGCGCAGGGAGAGAAGGTCTCTATGAGTTTGAGCAAACAAGAGAGGGACGAGGAGGACTCAGGATTAGGGCCAAGAGAAAGGGGCCTGGGGAGGGGGGTGCAGGCCCTTGGAGCGCCTGTGGCGTTGGCGGTCATGGGACCTGCGCTGGGGAGTGCGGAGATACACACTGATGTGGGTGTAAGGGTCACCGGGAGCTCAGAGGCTCCCGTAAGCTTCCGGGCAGATGATGGTCTCTGGCTAAAGAAGTAAAGGAGGAGGTGGAGAAAAGAGAGTTAAGATTTCAAAAGCGGAAATAGAGAACTGTCTCCGTTTGGTTGGACTTGGTCTGAGCATGCTCAGTTTGAGATTCCTTGGCCCCACCCATGTAGGGATGTCCTATTAGGCCTCGTTGAGTTCCAACATGTATACCGTGTATAAGAACATTTCCCCCTGTGCCCTCCACTTCCTTCAGAATGTGATCTCAGAGCCATCCTGAGAGTAACAGTGGGCGCAGGCTCTGCGAGTTCATGTCCCAACCCTTAGGGTTCCGAGATATTGAAACCCGTGGCTGTTCACGGGGAACCCCTCTTCTCAAGTCTTCCCAGGTTCGGAGAAAACAGTGCTCGTTTTCTTTCAGTTTCTCAGTTATTGGTACAAATGTTCAGTACAAACTGGAGACCACACTTCTTCTTCCTCAGTAACACACTACGGTGGGAACGCAGGGAATTGGAGTGTGGAAATCAGCTTGCCTTTTTACCTTCCGCCCCGAGAGTCTACTGGTCACCCAGACCGAGGCCCAACACAAACAGTTCTAGCATTTTCCTCTCTGACACTGGCAAATATGGTGGAGGATGGTGAGCAGCTGTAATTGCAAAAAGCTCTTGGACTGCTGGGACAAGCTTCAGTCCTTTTAAAGACAAACAGTATTCTTTGAATATGGCTTTATTTTCTATAAATTATTATCGTTCAAGGGCATTCAGTATTTAGAATATAAAACAAGATGGACTCAGGTTTCCTGTTGTGATTCCCCTCAATAGTTCCAGGATAAATATAGTTTCCCCAAACACTCGGTGTGATTGTAAAACACATTAGGCTGGAGTCTTGGCCACTCCCTTCCTTCCCCAGGTAATATCCTCACTGCACAGTTAACGTGACTGGGACCAGGGACAAGGTCTCTTGGAATGTCAGATGTCTCAGCAACAGTAAGGCAGGTGTGGAGCTGTTTGACCTTAACATGTTACTAAGAATGCAGGTGAGTGATAGCCTACCTGAATGAGATCTCACAAATAGTCCTTTCAGAACATACCAGAAAACAACTATAGAGCCCAAATCTCAGCTTATTCCAAAATCTAAGTCCAGCAAGTCCTAGATACAACCTGATTACCACCACCACTAATACATTTTATTGTTTGTATATGTGTGTGTGTGTGTATGTAGGTTTGCATACTTTTGGAGATCAGAGGTCAACCACAGTGTGGTTTCTCAGGGATTCTTCAAATGGATTTTTTTTTTTTTTGAGATAAGTTCTTTCACAGGTCTGGGATGAAGCTAGGCAGGTTGACCAGTAGGCTCCAGGGACCCCCAGGTGGCTGTCCCGGCCACCCCTGACCCCAGTGCTGTGGTTACAAGGGTGTACTATTCTGCTTGGCTTGTAACTTTACTGCCTCCCCCAGCACCTCCACCAGCCCCAGCCCCTCAGTTACTCTTTGGATGTGAGCTCTGGGAGGCTGTGTCCTCTTGGCATTTCTTAGACCACCTATCTGGAAGTGTTTGCTGAGCGGAGCAAAGGTAGTTCCGTCTGTGGCTGGAAGAATACCTCCCTCCACAGTAGCTTCCGCAGGCGGGAGGAGGAGGAAAAGGCTGAACATGGAGTGATTTAGTCAGGCTGTGGCAAACATGGACTCTGAGGCCACAGAACCGGGGCTGGAGTCCTGGCTGGGGAGTGTCAGCTGAGTGTCTTTAGAACCTGATTCCCTCACAGAGAGCATGCAAAACAAAAGGATACAATGTACACGAAGCTTTTGGAGAATGTCATACCTTCATATGCATCTCAGTAACAGGAACAGGGCAGGGTCAAGAGCAGGGTTTTGTTAGTAAAATTTGGGAGATGGTTGGAATAGTTTCCTTAGACAGCTAACCCCAAGTTCCCTCCAGTTTGACCTTTGTTAGAAACCATGGTCCTCTGTGAATATCCATTGCAGAGAACTTTGAAGGACATATATATAGCCACTATGTCCTTCTTTGAGTGCCCAGGTCTGAGTTCCAATGACAACCCCTGGGCAAAGTGACCAGGGGAGTTTGGCTTGTCTGGCCCATGTAAGCACCTTGGAAAGGGTCTGTATCATCATGCAAGTGTCACACATGCTAGCTGGCTCTTCCGGGTTTGGTTCATTCCCTAGTTTGAGTCTCAGGTTTGCAGATCACAGGTGCTTGGGGGTGGGTGGGTGGATTGGATGTTCTGCCCAAGAAAGGTGCACCTGTCCGTGCCAGTGTGCGGAGGGCCCCCCGCACAAGGCATGGGAGGGGACTGTGGATGTGAACAGGAAGATCTGACTATTGACTCCTTGCCCTGCATTGTGTGGGAAAGCCCAGAGTCTTCACCTGAAAGGCAAGGGCCGGGTTGGCCTCTCCGGTTTTCTTCCTGCATTCTTCTGGCTACCAAGTGCAGGAAGGAATGTGCTAGGATAGTACTCACCCACGGAAGGAATGAAGTTCTGACACCCGCTACAGCGTGGCTGCGCCTTGAAAAACAGCTTAAGAAATGACGATGTCACTCACAAAGGGACTGGTATGGTACTGTTCCACTTCTGGGAGGTCCTAGGGTAGACATGCTGGAGCAGAGGGAGACAGAGGTCACAGGAGCACTTTCGAGATGACAGTGAAGTTCTGGAGATGGGTGGTTAATGGTTGCACGCACTTACCACCGCTGGGGCTAAAATGGTGCAGAGTGTGTTACACATACTATAAGATGCACCCCCTCCCAGAAAGATATGGTATAAATAGGTTATAATATAGGATTCTAAACCTCTTTGCTATTTTTCAGAGGGAGAGAGACCAGAGGACATTGTGAGCCCAGTTGTATACCTGCTCGACCTGGTTGGTGTCTTCTGGATTGGCAGGTACTGGGTAGAGCTCACGTAGGATTCAGAAGTCTACCCTTGGCTGGGCCTCGAACTCCTTCCTGTTAGCAGGGTGTGCAGGGGTCCTCCCATTTGGCCACTAGTCCCCCCTCCCCCACCTCATAGCACTTAAATACCCAGGTTCCACTTTTTTTTTTTTAAACCTAATTCTATTCTAAGTGCCATCTTTGTTTACTTTTGTAAACAACGGGAGCAGATCCTATTTGGTTATCACTTAAATGCTAAAAATGAAAAAAAAAAACCCACCAATAAGAGGGAAAACGTGGAAGGAAAACCACCTCCGTGTGTGCTGGTTTTGAAAAAGCACTCTGACAATAAACAGCCCTGTTGGGAGGGCGCGGCTGGGAGTCTTTGGAGGGGGCGGGCACGCTGCTCTGCGGCGCCCTCTGGTGGCCGCATCCCAGCATGGTCACGCTCCGCTGAGGCTTCTCCAGGGGTTGGCACTTGGGGCCTTGGTGAGGGACAGTTCTCAAAGAGAGGTTTACAATTACAAGCACACAGCGTGCTGCTTTAGGTAGAGGCATGGAAAAAGACACATCCATTTTGGAAGGCTCTCTCTCTGATAGTGGCCAGTGAGGAAGATACCAAAAGGAAAAAAAAAAACCCGGAAAAACGTGTGGCCCATCCATTATACTTATGTTGTGTGATATTGCCCCTCAGAGGGTAAAGCCAATGAGAAGAATAAGTGATTGAAACAAGCATTTCGTTCCCTTGGCAGGAATTCAGTCATTAGCGATATACCTATTTTACAAAGGGAGATTAGATAAATTAGCGATTGAAGAAAGTGGAGCAGATGTTTTCCCTCTGATAAGCACTATTCTATTAAAATACACACACACACACACACACACACACACACACACACACACACACACACACCTCTAGAGGGTTGAAATTTGCCCAGGAAACAGGAATCCGTGGGTTTAGGTCCTTTGACATTTTGAAAATCCAAAGAAATACTAGAAGTGGGATATCTGACCAGCACAGGGACTGTGTGTGTGTGTGTGTGTGTGTGTGTGTTAGGATGAGAGGTTACCCACATGTCTTCAGGTTCTGCAGTAGCCTCCTGTGACACACTCTATGTTCTGAGGCAGGTGTTGTCACCATTTTCTAGTGCCGGGAGGAGGTGAGGGTCCAGGGCTGGTGACTTATGATGTTCGGGGACGGCCCCCAAATCTTAGTGAGGAGAAGCGTATCACTGGGGCTTAGTGCAGGATGTAAATTCTTGTTCCCACCTCTGGCTTTCTGGGCAGAGCGGTTTGAGCCTTCAGGAACCTGGGGGAGGAGGGGAAGGCTGCTGGAATCTGAGGAGCATGGGTTGTATCAGAATCCTCTGGAGTGCTCAGAGAGACCTGCAAAGGCTCCTCAAGATGGTGTAAGGCAAGTATTGACCTGGAGGGACCCGGCTAACTCTGCTGCAGACACTGGTGCTGGTAGGATTTGAACTCAGGTCCGTCTTTTCTCACCCGCAGACCTCTGCTTAGAATCCCCTGTCTAGCTATTTGGATATTTTTCTCTGCTTGGGTAGATATGCACCTGCCTTCCAAGAAAAGTCAGTGACTCAGTTAACAAGTCCCAGAGGGACCTAGGACCGTGGAGGGGCCTGCCACCTAGTTTTGGATGACTGACTTAACCATAAGTTGGCTGCTTTCTTCTGGGGGAGATTTTATTTTCCCTCTGGGAGGCACAGGGAGAAACCACACTCTAAGCGCTGGGTAGCCTCTGGCCTTCCTCCGAATGTGGTGTTTCAGGCAGGGCTTGGCGAGGCCACGTTCAACACCAAGTAAAAAGACGCCATGAAGACCTGAAGGTGGTTGATAAGCATCAGGAACAGGGCGGAACCAGAATATGTCAGTCTTGGGAAAGGTCAAGCAACAGGTCAGGAAACAGAGGTTCTAGAAGGGGGACTCACAGGGTTACTAAGTGCCTGGCATTCGAGAACTGAGTTTCTTTGGGCCAGGATTCCCATGACCAGACCAGGCTCTTCTTCCTGTGACCTGTCCAATCAATGGCACTTTTGTTGCTGTCACTGTGATAAAACAACCTGACGGAAACCACATTAAGGAAGGAAGGGTTCATTCTGGCCCCTGGTCTGAGGTATAACCCGCCATCCTGGAGAGGCCACGAGGCAGCTGGTCACGTGGCGGGCATCCAGCGTCAGGAAGCAGAGAGGGTGAAGGCCAGGCTCAGCTCCATTTCTCCCCTTGATTCAGTCTGGGACCCTGGCTCCGTCAGCCACATCCATCGAGGGGGCCGTCTCTCCCTTCTCGGACCTCCCCGGAGACATGCTCACAGTTGTCCATCAAGCTGACAGCCCAGAGTAACCACACGCTGTTTGTTTAGGCGAGGGCTTTCCTGAGATCAGCGGCCTTGGTTCAATTCAGTGGGTCAACAACTTCGGCCCAGGGAGATAGTTCAATCATGGTACCTTTTGATGTGTGTGTGTGTGTGTGTGTGTGTGTGAGAGAGAGAGAGAGAGAGAGAGAGAGAGAGAGAGAGAGAGAGAGAGGAGATGGAGACAGAGAGAGAATATGAGTGTGTGTTGTGAGAATGTGTGTGTGACTGTGTGTTGTGAGAATGTGTGTGAGTGTGAGTATATGTGCAAGTGTGTGTGAGAGTGTGTGTGTGAGACTGTGTAAGACTGTGTGTGTGTGTGAGAGAGAGAATGTAAGTATGTGTGTGTGTTGTGAGAATGTATATGTGTGAGTGTCTCTGTGTGTGTATATGTATGCTTGTGTGTGTATGTATGCCTATGTGTGTGAGAGTGTATGTAAGAGTATGTGAGACTGTGTAAGACTGTGTGTGTGTGTGCATGCGCGCGCGAAGATATGAGGCCAGAGATCAAATCAACCATCCTTCTCCATCATTCTCCACTTTCCTTTCCATTTTGGAGGCAGGATCCGTGGATGGATCTGAGCTTAAGGCTTTACCTCCACTGGCTGGGCAGCAGGCCACAGCATCCCCCTGCCTCCACTTCCCCAGCACTGGGGATCATATCACGACAGGGAAATGGCACCACATACCACTTTTATTCGAGTTCTGGCAACTGAAATCACATGGTCATGCTGGCGTGACAGCGCTGTCCTGACTGAGTCCTCAGACTGGACCTTTTCTTTTTCACAGCTCTTTGTTCAGAGCCTGTCTCCCAGGAAGGAGGAGAAATCCTCTGTAATGGGATCTGCGTAGACGGAGAGCTGTGAACAGGGAGAATGGCCAACAATGATATCTCCAATAATGACATTTCAGCGTTTGGTCAACCATTTATTTCTTTATCTTTCAAAAGATTTTTTTGTTGCTGTGTCTGTTTGCATGTCCGTCTATGTGTGTATGTGTATATATGTGTGTGTACACCTACACACGCCAGAAGGAGGCATCAGAGTCCCTGGAGTTTGAGTGACAGGTGGTTGTACCAGGGACCAAATATGAGTAATCTGCAAGAGTAATCTGCACTGTGAAGTGCTGAGCCATCCCGTGCCGTTCGTTTCTTAGTCTGACAGATGTTATTAAGAATCTGCAATGGCCCTATGTCTGCAGAAGAGTAGCTCAGGCGGGGGGAGGGGAGGGTGCTGGGAAGGCAAAGGAGAGAAATGTGAGGGTGTGCTGTAGGGATGAGTGGAGAGTGTGGTGCCTCCATTTGACCTTCATCCTAGAGCACAGGAACCACATAAGGACTTTGAGGGGATGAGAGCTGTAGACTCCAGAGTAAGAGACAGCTCAAGCCACTATCTACCCGTGGCCCAGGTACCATACTGAGCAGCACGTGACCAAGTTTGCTTCATTTCCTCTCTGATCTCAGCTTCTTTCTCCCTCCTTAGATGTCAAGTGCTCCTTGATTCGCAACGGGGTTGTGACTCCATAGGGCCATCTGGGTTGCCTCGTCTTGGTCAACCTGACAGGAACCTAGACAAATCTGGGGACAGGGAATCTTAATTGAGAAAATGCCTCTGTAAGATGGGCCTATAGGCAGGTCAGTGGGATAGTATCTTGATTAACGATTGATGTTGATGGGCCCAGCCTGTGAGTGAAGTGAGAGAATGGGAATGGGGAAGGGGTGTGGGTGGGTGGTGTCACCCCTGGGCAGGCAGTCCTGAATTGTATAGGAAAGCAAGCCAACAAAGTCATGGTGAGCAAGCCAGTAAGCAGCACTCCTCCATGGCTTCTGCTTCAATTCCTGCCTTAAGGTTCCTGCCTTGAGTCCCTGCCTTGACTTCTGTAAGTGAAAGAGTGTGCTGTCAGCTGAAACAAGTCCTTCCTCCCCAAGTTTCTTTCAGTCAAGATATCTATCATTGCAATAGAAACCCTCACTAAGATACCAATGTGAGCTGAAACTATGTTGAGGGAATCTCTTAATAAGCAGCACCTGTCAATAAAAAAAAGCAGCTGACCAATAAGCTGAGGCAGGAAATAGGAGGCGGGACATCCAGCAGGGAAAGAGAGGATTCTGGGAAAGAGTGAGAGAATCAAAGGAGAGCTGCAGGGAGAGACGCTGGCCAGGCTGACATTCTTTGGTTCTAAGAACTGGGTAGGGTTGCTCCTTATTTCTGTTGCCAAGGCCAAAAATGGTCATGTGACAGAGTAGGGAGAGATTCCAGGTGGTAATTCTAAGTGAATGACTAGATCAAGTTCCTGCTAGAGGAACATGGCTTCATCCCTTAACCAGGTTTTGAATTCAGCACTGTTGTCTGCAGCGCTGTGAGGCTTCTGCCTCCAGGGGCAGCAGGCCCAGTGGTCAGTCAGGGGAACTTGCACTCCGGGTCCCATTGGTGAACGGGAGTATGCTGATGTCTTTGTGGCCTCTCTCATTTTGATGTTGGGTTTAGTAAAGCCTTTCTCTAAGGCCTGTCTGAACTTCTTGGAGGCTAGCTATCTCCACGGAGCTGAAGGAGCTTGCAGCCCCATAGGAGGAACAACAAGATGAACCAATCAGTTCTCCCAGAAGCTCCCAGGGACTAAACCGCCAACCAAAGAAGGACCCATGGCTCCAGCTGCATATGCAGCAGAGGTTGGCCTTGTTGGACATCAAAGGGAGGAGGGGCCCTTGGTCCCGAGAAGGTGTGATGCCCCAGTGTAGCCAGGACTAGGAAGTGGGAGTAGGTGGGTTGGTGAGCAGGGGGAGGGGGAAGGGGAATAGGGGCTTTTTGGAGGGGAAACCAGGAAAGGGGAAAACATTTGAAATAAAAGCCTTTCTCAAGTAACAAAGGCATTTCAAAGCTTTGGAAGCCATTAGGCAATATCCTAAACCAGGAACTCATGGCCAGCGTCTACCTGTAAGCTATAGAAAAGTCAGAAGATGTATTCAGATGAATAGCACGGACTCCGGAGGTGGCAGTCAGAGATATGGCTTTCCCTCACAGTGCCAATCTTGCTTGTCCCTCCTGATACGAAGCGACGGAGAGCCCAGCCCAGCCTAACCGTGTTTATTTTAGAGCCAACACATCCCAATACTTCATCACGTCACAAAGAGAGGCATTGAGGTTGGATCGTTCCACTAATATTTACAGAGCACCTCCTGGGAGCCGTACATTGTTCTGCTCCCTGCGTGCACCGGGAGGACAAACAGATATTGTTCCTGCTCAGATGGGGCCTACGGTTAGCGAGAGGAAGGCATAGAAGAGCAACAGCAAATAACCCCACACTAATAAACACGCGACTCAGAGCTGTGGCAAACACCGTGAGGGACAAACAGGGAGTGTGGAGGTAGGGCGGAAAACAGCGAGGCAGTCTCTGAGGAAGAGGCTCTCGGGATGAGGCCTGGCTGGAATGGGAGCTAGAGGCCTCTGAGAAGAGAGAGGCCCTGTTAAATCAGTACTGCAACTAGAGTGGCCCGAGAGGAAGCCAGAAAGGCCAGTACGGCCTGTGCCATGCGGGGCTCCGTAGGCCTCACACAGATTTGGATTTCCTCGGCCATGTAATGGAGGGCCAAAACGCTGGGCAGTGGCACAGTTCCAAGGGGAATGGGGTCATTCTAGGATGGGTTAGACCAGAGTGGCCAAGGGCATATAGGGCCTATGTGGTGACAGGGTGGAAGAGGCAGTGAATGAAGGGGCAGGATTGAAAGCATCTGGTCAGGAGGAAAAACAACTAGGTAAGGCATTGACTAGGTTGCTTCCACAATCAGTGAACCCAGCAGGTCCCAATGGCTGACAAGACACCAGGGGCCCGGGCTAGGCATTGTCTTCCTCAGGCCTGTTAGGATATGGTCCTACCAACCAGGTGGCACAGACCATCCTAGAAACTATGGGTTTAAGGGCCAGATGTGGCAGTGTCACTCCGGTGTCCATCTCCATCTTCTTTAGAAATCTTTTAATTTTTTCTGAGACAGGATTTCACTGTGTAGCCCTGACTGTCCCGGAACCTGCTCTGCAGACCAGGCTGGCCTTGAACTCATACAAAAGGATCCGTCTGAGTCTGCCTCCCGAGGAGTACTGGGATTAAAGACCTGAGACTCAGTCTTCTTTTAATGCTCTCTGGTTGGCTTCTCAGAGAGATCGTGTGAGGACACCTCTCTCCCCACGTTGTGACTCTATATTATCCAATTTTATCTGCAATGACATTGTTTCCAAATCATGTCCCTCTGAGGTTCTGTGGGACAGGGCTCCGGTAGACTTGATTCAACTGAAGCCACATTTGGAAGTCCGTGTTGACTTTTAGCTCAAGGCCGGCTCTGAGTTCACAAAAGAGGGCCAGTGGAGCTATGGGAGGGACGCAAAACCCTAGGGAAGCAAGAGGAGCGGCCAGCCTGTCTCCAGGTCCCACGGGGGCCATGAAACTTGCACAGGGGACAGAAAGGGGGCGTGACCCATGTTTTCTAAAACCTGCATTCTGCAAACTACAAAGTTTCTAGTCTGACACACTTTTAGAGTATGCTAGATAGTTTTATGTAAACTTGACACAAGCTAGAGTCATCTGAGAGGATAGAACCTTAATTCGAAAAATGTATCTGTAAGATTGGACTATAGGAAAGCCTGTAGGGCATTTTCTTCATGATTGACATGGGAAGGCCCAACCCATTGTGGGTGGTACCATCTCTAGGCTAGTGGTGCAGGGTTCTGCCGGAAGGAAAGGCTGAGCAAGCCAGGGGGAGCAAGCCAGTAAGCAGCACCCCTCCATGGCCTCTGCATCAGCTCCTGCCTGCAGATTCCAGCCCTGCTTGAGTTCCTGTCCTGACTTCCTTCAGTGATGAACAGATGTAAGACAAACCCTTTCCTCCTCAAGTTGCTTTTGCTCATGGTTTTTGGTACAGCAACATTCACTGAGCCTTCAACACTGGACTTCAGAGGATGAATGTGTGTCAGTGTCTGTTCATAATGGATGAGGAAGGTAAACTCAGGTTCTTAGTATTTTGAGGACTTTAGTCTTGTTGTATAGCAAATGCTGCTTTTCTAATGAGAAGAACCAACACTTTTTAGGTCATATGTGGGCTAGACGATTCCATTTCTTGGTGGCGCCCACTAGCTGCCTGACTAGAAGACAATGGAGGACAATCATAGCCTAAAGTTGAGAACCAACATGCACATAGGTTGGACTGGACATGGACAGGCCAGGGCAAGTTTCCATGATGGCAGCTTCTTAGAAGGACCAACCTCTTCTCTCCCCTTCCTCTTCCTCCTATGCCGTCTGTCTGTCCATCTTGCAGAGGTCTAATGTTCTGTTCCTCAAGTGCTCTCAAGTTGCCATTTTTCTCCAGACAGGGGATCTCACTGGAACTCACCAAGTAGCCCTTAGGGATCCATCTGACGCCATATCCCCAGCTCTAGGATTACAAGCGTGTGCCACCATAGTTGGTGGCCTTCTAGGGACTCATTCATCCCAGCCCTGGAATCCCCTTTAAAGCAGAATTGGGCCAATGATTGCAGGATCTTGGCTACGGTTATGTGTGTCACCAAGGAAAAAGGCCCCGGAGCTAGCTATCAGCCCTGTGCTCAGGCCTTAGTGTGAGCCTCGTGCTAAGAATCCGGACATGGGAGTGTGGGGTCACCCAAGTGACATAGCAGAGCTAGGATTTTCTTTTTTTCTCTTCAAACTTTGCCTTCAGTGTGGTCTGTCTGTCTGCTGTAGGAAGCCTGCCCGGGTTACCAGTCACTTTTACAAGGCACAGTGGCTAACTGGGCTGTGGACTAAAGCCAAGGTGTAGCCTGGGGCAGGCGACTGAGACAAGCATCCAGCCTTCGTGAGCTTTCTGGGGACTTTGAGATTTTTATCTGAAAACAGCAGGAACGCTTAGAGCCTATTTAACCACCTCCTGCTGTGGGTGGGAAATTTTTATTTTGGAAAGGACCTACTAGTAATCTTATTATGTACCCCATTTTTTTACTTTTGACTATCCATTTGTTCCCCTCTTTCATTCCCATGGTTTCAGGGTACCCAACAGTTGCCTTAGAGAGAACATAAGATGGAAATGACCTGAAATAAAGAATATGTGACCTGGTGTGTGTCTGTGTCTCTGTGTGTGTGTCTGTTTGTGTATTCAACCTCCCAGTTTTACCTGGGACATGTCTCACCAGGGCTTGGACTGTCCCAGCAATTCTTGATCCTTTGAATAGTGACACCAATGCTAATGTAATGATGGCTGCTATTTGAAACATTATCTGGAAAGTGATTCCTCTAACGACAAACCAGAGAGTTCATGGCTTATTCAGGAAAGAGAAAACATGTATGCTGGGGTCACCAAGGTTGTCATTAAGCGCAATCCTGTCTGAGATTGCAAGGAGGGAAAGGGGCATGGGTGCTGATTTTACATTCCTTACCCTGCAAAGGTTAAGGTCTCTGGTGCAGTAAGCCATTAACTCAGTTGGAAAACCATGGAATGATGGGGCTCAGTACTGTCTGAGCCACATGTCCTGACCTGAGGTTGGAGGGCAAGCTGTGACCTCTGCATGACCTTTGTGTCATAGGTGAGACTCTCACCACTCTCATGGGTGGGGAACTGAGAGAAACTGGGTAGGATGTCATCATTGGCCTGGTCATGCTCACAGGTCTGGTTACTTCCGAGCTGGCCTGCTGTGACTTTCCAGGTGGGCAAAGGGCACGTACCAGCCCCATGGCTGCGCTGTGGCTATGGCTGGAGCAGCTGCTGGAGGTGTGCTTGTGTTCAGGTGTCCCGGTAGAATAAGGGGTGGGGACAGAGGTGCTGGGAGGATCTGAGACCAGGCCAGGCTCCGCATGTAAGCTGTGAAGTCCTGCAGAGTGTTTGCCTCTTTAGAGGCTCAATTTGGATATCTAAAGAAGGGACATCTTTCAGGTTGAGAGAATCAGGAGATCCTGGCAAGCACGTGGACTTGCCAGTTCATTCAGTTGCGTGCTGGGGAATGCTCTGGTTTCTGAGACTGTGTCCTGGGAAATCCTGTGGTCCCAGCCAAACTTGGGTGACTTGCCACTCTCTTAATGGGAAAAGTGAAAAACCGTATGAGATTGCCTGTCTCACAAATCCCATGACACGTGTCCAAAATGGTGAGCCTTGAACATGTTGGAACTCACGGCCTTTTGTTGAAGTGGAAGCAACATCCTTACCAGGTGAGCTATCTTCTTGGTTCATCACTGGATGGATCAAGGAACAAAATTCTTTTCTTCCCTGAAGCTGAAGCCGGCTGACAGTGTCCAATAGTCGAAACTCTCCATTCTCTTCTGAGAAACACGGAGCCATTTATGTTACAGAACTAAACTTCCCAAATTGGGCTAAATCACGTGATTTAAATACTGTTCTATCTAGGGATGAAGACCAAGACAATGTGCAGTCCCATTAATAATGAATGGTTTGCCGGATTCTAATCCTGTTAAGCACACAGTTGCCCTGCAGATGTATTAGTGATGATGTGTATTTGTGAATTAAGCCCTCGGTGCGTCAGGTTTATGAGCCTAATTGTCTATTCAAAAGGCCATCACTTCATCGCCTCATGAAAATTAAAAAGGTCCCTTTTGTGGGAGCGTTGTGTTAATCCTCCCAGTGATATTTCCCTTTCTTTTCCATTTCCTCTTTATTGAGTGTTATTATAATTTAAATGCAACTGAAGCAAATCCTGCCATTATACTGAAATTGATTATTAAAATAACACTGATAATTATATCCAGGTACTAGAAAATAATACATATGCAGTGCTGGTGGAAAGATTAAACACACTCTTCCCCCTGGAAGAGACGCAGGTCACTAAAAATAGGAGAACAGGCCAATATATCTCCAAAATGGGCTGAAGATTTAGTGGCTGTTCTATCTCATGGAAGTCTGAATGATTTCCTCTAAAATTATCATCTGAATCAATGTCTCATGGTGTGAACAGTTTGTTTGAGAATGTCTTAGTATTAGGCTCTAAGGGGACTTTTCTTTATCTACCTTTTTTTTGAATTAAAAAAAAATCTTTTCAGATGAAAAATATATTATATCCAGTGCCTGGTCTCTATTGTCAAATAGCACTCGGGGGGAAAATTTTATAGTGACATTCTGTTTTGAACACCAAAAGGATTTGTCTGTTTTTATTTTTTATTTTTTTAAGCCAAAAAAAAAATCCTTTCTTTTGGAATGTGTTTAGAAAACTCAAAGGTATCTTTGTCTTTAGACTTCAACCGACTCAGGACTTGTGACTGCTCCGTTTGAAGAATTTCCTTTTGAAAAGCAAAGTTTGGGGGACTGAGGAAGTACTTGCAGCACTGCCTGGCGCTGGTGCCTCTGCCTTCTTCTCCTTTAGGGGATTTGCAGAATTTAGTGCTCAGTGCGTCTAAAGCAATGGACAGAGGGACAGGTGACCACGGAGTCATGGAGCAAGCAGGTGAGGAGATGGCCTTTGAGGAACCGCTAGGAAGAGCGAGTCATCAGGGGAACAGTCCTCCTTTCAAAAATAATTTCAAAGATGCAGATGCCAGGAGAGTCCGTACAGGCCCCGGCCTGGCTCCTGCCACAGGGTTAGGCTTCGCAGATGGAGAGCATCCAGCTCGTACTCAGGTCAGATACAAATCCTGCTTGCTTTCCTTGGAAAACCGATTGATTCTAACATGGCTGGTCACATGTGGAGTCAGACTGGTAAACCGGCCTTTAGAAATGAGGGCTGGGCCCTCCAAAAACTGGAGCAGGAACTGTCCCTAAAGCTATTGTCTGTCTGTGGAATCCATTCCCAAGCACAGTTGTCTTGTCTGGCCTCAGAGGGAGAGGATGTGCCTAAGTCTACCGAGACTTGATGCATCAGGGTTGGGGGATCAGGGGACACATGTCAGAGGAGAAGGGGAGAGCTGGGGGAGGGACCGTGGGGGGAGACTGAGAGGGTGGGGCTTCAATTGGGATGTAAAAAAATAAATTCAAAAAAACAAAACAAACAAGAAAGACCCGAGGGCCAATTGCACTGGTTTCTCCTCTTCAGGTACTTTAAAGAAAGCATCTTCCCAGTGGTCCCCAGTCCATACGGGTTGCTATGGTCATCTGCCCCAGCCAAGACCACCAGGAAACTGTCATTTCCTACGTCCTGCTTGTTCAGCAGTGACATTATCCAAATAAGCCGATGACAGCCGGAAGACTTGTTTTCGCTTTTAAGGCAAAAGCAGAGCAGAAACTTGGACGCTGGCTGCCATCTTACCAAGAAGAGAGCCAACAGGCGAATAAAGCCAACAGAGGAGGGCACAGGCGAGGGTAGCAAGTGACCAGAGCCACCAGCCCTGCCTGCCATGAACCGCTCTATCCTTTCACTTGATTGCCCTGTTAAGCCTGGCAGAGCTGGAAGGTCCTGTCTCTCTACACGAAAGGATTCTGGGTGATACTATCTTTAACCCAGTAATGAAGGTTATTCTGCATGACCTGTGTCCGTGTCCCCATGAGGGAGCTGATGACTGTGTCTCAGCCTCAGTGGAGACTGGGACTCCCTGTAGAATGGGACAGCAGCACCAGGAGAAACAATCTGAGTTCCCGACTTAAGACGCAATCTCAAATACTAGTGCAACAGGACATTGCGTTTTTTTTTTTTTGCATTCAACAGTCAAACTATACCAGTTCTTATCCTAGACTCTTGTGTGTTACCCAGCAGCCTCTGCTTTCCCAGTCCTGACCCAGTGTAGGACTGGGATGATATGGCCAAGGGGAAGCATGACTGGCAGGTACAACAAGGTGTGTATTGGTCACAGTTAGCTCTTTACAAGGAGCTGTAATCTTAGTGGCTTCAAACAACCTTTAAAACATTTAACACAACACTTAACATCTTACTGATCCCCCTCCCCCACACCCCCATCAGGACTGTAATGTGACAGTGAAGGCATTGGACAAGTTTATTGCTGCCTGCAGTTCGGGTCCTGGTTGGAGTGTTTAGCATTAATTGTCAGTTCCACAGGACCTGGAATCACCTGGAACGAAGGGCCTCAGTGGGAGATTGTACCTCAGGTCGGTCAGTGCCTATGTCTGTTGTCCTTACTGCTCTTATTGTAGGGAGGACAAGGACACAAGCAAGAAGGAAAGCTGTTTGGTCTTTGGATTGCTCGGTCTTTATGTTCCCTGGTAAGTTCATCCACCTGCTGCTGCTGCTGCTGCTGCATCTTTCTTTCACTGAAATCAGAGAAGCTTCTCTCTAGGGGATCCTCCAGGCCTCCATGTCAGATGGGGGTGCTGAGACATACCCAGCCTCATGGAGTGAACAACCACTGGGTTCTCAGCCTGTCCACTGTGAGGCAGCCATTCTTGGACTACTTTAACGATGGCATGCGTGCTGGTTGAATAAACCCACTCTTATATACATATATACATATGTGTATATGTATGTATATGTGTATACATATGCATGTGTATGTATATGTATGTATATATATGCATGAATATATATGTATGTGTGTATGTATGTATGTGTATATATATTCATTTTATTGATTCTGCTCCCCTGGAGAGCCTTAGGGAGCTCCTCTTCCTGGCTGAGGTGGTGGCTGGCAGGTAGGATTGGGTAGCTCACGACTGTGGGCTTATTCGCTCAGCCTCTTGCCTTCCCCACACAGCAGTCTACTTTGAGGTCAGTGAATTAGTTTCTTACTTCCAGTGTAACAAATGGTTACAGAGTTAGTAGAATAAAACATACCCCTATGTATGTATATGTCTGTGTGTATATGTAGTATGTAAATATATGTATGTATGTACATGTCTGTGTGTATGTATCTATGTGTGCATGTGTATATATGTATGTGCATGTGTGTATGCATGTGTGTATGTCTATGTGTGTGCATGTCATTTGTGTGTGTATATGTGTATATGTGTGTTTCTGTGTGTATATCTGTGTGTGTGTATATATGTATACATGAGTATGTGTGTGTATATGTATGTGTGTCTGTGTATATGTGTCTGCATGTCTGAATGTGTGTGCATATGTAGTATGTACATATATGTATGTACATGTCTGTGTGCATGTATCTATGTGTGAGTGTGTATGTATCTATGTGTGAATGTGTATATGTGTATATGTATATGCATATATGTGTGTGTATATGTATATGTGTATCTGCATGTCTGCATGTGTGTGCATATGGGTATATATGTGTGTCTGTGTGTATGTTTGTGTATGTGTGTATTTAATCCCCTGAGTATGGGGACTAAAGGTGTGTGCCATTTAACTGGCCCAGACTCTGTTTTCAGTAGAGAGTGACTGAGTGTCTGAAGGTCATGTTGCAGTGTGTGCATTTCTGTTTGGTTTGAATATAGGGCGTGCTCTTGGCCTCTTTCCTGGTCTGGGATGGCCTCGGGAGGAGAACAGATGTAAGAAGGATGCGGAGAGGCAGCGTGGTCCTTCTTAAAGAAGTGGATCCAGGGCAGGTTTGAACGTTTCCTGGAGAGCCTGCGCTCTCTCTCCAGCCTCCTGGCTGCACTACTCAGCTTCCCCGTCTCCATTTCTCCAAGCCCCATTTGCAAACACAAAAGACATTTCTCACACATAGTCTAACTGCACATGAGGTGCGCGTGGAGTGAGCTTGGCTCAGTAGTGAAAATATGTCTCTTCATTAAGGGGAGCCTCATCAATACCCTAGCAAGATGGAGCACAGAACACCATTTATGTCAGCTTACAAACCTGTTCCCTGGATTTATATTCAGCAACAAATCATGATTATGTTCCTCCCCAAAATAGTGGTACTTGTTTTGCATCTTTTCTGAAATAGACTATTTTACATTTTGTCTTACAAAACAACCTGCTGAGCAAAACAGTGCTCAGGGTAAGTGTACTGTCTACTGTCTGTGCTTTACCTAATTGAAATCATCTTCTCTGTCTCAGCTCCCTGTTGGTGCTCTGGTGTGTGTGTGTGTGTGTGTGTGTGTGTGTGTGTACGTACAGGTACTTTATCTGTGATAGGTAGGAGGCCAGAAATGGACCCCAAGTGAATTTTATAGCATATTTAAAATGCTACCCTTTTCCACCGTCAGTTGTGCGTGGAGTGAGGGTTATTCTGGAGTAGTGGCTATCATTTTGTATTTCAATTTAAAATTCAATTCAGCTCACATCCTTGTAATTTAACAGTGCAGCAAACATCTCCCCATCTTTAATAAGACGCCATTCCACATTCCTCCCGCGTGTGGAGGAGAGAAGGGGACCCTCCCACCCGCTCCGTGCATACACACTTGCCAGTTGGGGATGTGAGCTCTGTCAGTACCCAGCAGCTGCTGGGATCCAATCTCTCATATCTAATTTAGGCTGAAACTCAAGATGGAACTTGAAAGATCTATTGTGGCTTGTCCCGCTTGATGGCTTGGGAGAGGGCATTAATTCTGAGATGTATCCAACCAGCTTGAAATGTCAGAGAGTTTGATAGGTAAAAATAAGAATAAAGGGACTCTTTAATAAGTGAAGTCTTACCCTGGTGTCTTATTTTGGTCCTGTGACAGTCCTTTTCACCCATAAGTCTAGTCTGTCACCTTTATTATGGTATTTTTTTGAGATATTGTCTTATATAATTTTGGTAGTCCTCGATGCTAAAATTCAGAAGACGTTCTTCTCCCTGTTATCTGATTTTTCCCTGGAGCTGTGCCTACAATCTTCTTATTCTTGCCTTAAAGACTGCTATGTGGATGGGAAACTCAACTTGGGCCCATGGTAACTTTGACACAAGGTCCTCCCAGATGTCCCTGTATAGAGACAATACAGAGAATGCGGAAGTGTTAAGGGGCACATTTGCCATTCAGAATCAATTGAAAGGCATTTCTGACTTATTAGTTAATGGCCAGGTGCCCACATAGCTGGGCCGAGGTGCATCTGGGGGAGTGGCCTCCCTGGAGTGCCCAGATGCCCCGCACACATTGCCTAATGTCCTGGGCTCTGCAGAACTTTCGCAAAATTAACATGCTCACCAAATATGTATTGCTTGCTCATTAACTCGATAAAGCCCACTGGTTTTTTAGAATCACAGCGGCAAGTTGTAAATGATGTATGAAATGAAAAATCTTTTCTCATCCAGTGAGCAGGGAGAGATCGCTGACGGTGCCCGTCACTGTTGCTGTGGCTGCAGAATGTCTAGACGTGAGTTGTCCCATGGCGGTGGTGACCTCAGAGGCAGACAAGGATGGCCCAATGGTTCCCTCCTCTTTCCCGCACTGTGTGAGGATAACATGGTTAGAGGACTCTCACAAGGAAGCCGATGGCTGTTCTTTGGGGACAGCATGGCTTGTATTCTATAAGGGGAATGACCTTCAGCATTTAGCCTTATTCTGTGTCAGAAAGTTTCTTTCAATTTCATTTCCATACACATGATAAATAAGTGAATATTTGCATGCTCATAGACCCGGAAATAAGTCAGGCATCAATGAGGACTTATATAGGTCAAAGGCAGGGAGGGACTTGGCTCGTGTCAAAACAATAACGTTTTTCTCTCAAATGGAAGAATTTTGTTCTCTCTCTCTCTGTGTGTGTGTGTCTGTGTGTGTGTAACTTCCTGTGTATGTGTGTGTTCATGTGCTTGTGCAGGTGAGCCTACATGTGTGAATACACAATGTGTACTTGTTCGTATGCATACTGAGATCAGAGTACAACCCAGTCTAAAGTTCCTTCCTAAGGCACTATAATGGCTACCCTTACCCTAACTAATAAAGGCTTATCTTTGGAGACAGGGTCTCTCATTGGCCTAGAACTTACCAAGTAGGCTGGGCTGGCTGGCTAGCAAGCCCAAGGGACCTTCCTGTCTCCCCAGTGCTGGGATTACAAGTGCGCATAACACTCTGCTTTTATTTTATTTTTTTAAAAGTTCAGTCTGAGGATTGGACTCAGGTCTTTGCACTTACAAGGCAAACACTGCAGCCCCTCACACTCCTATTGTTGCCTTGGGTGGGTCCCGTGTTTGATGCTTCATGGCTGAGCATGTAGCATCACATGTTGACCTAGTGATTTCTTCTTTCTTTCTTGTTATAGTCTCCCCATGTATCTACAGATGCATGGAACTTGCTACGTAGAGTAGGCTGGCCTTGAACTCTACCAACCTCTGCCTCTGCTGGATGAAAGGTGGGCGATGCTGGTTTTGTAAACTGTGTGATTACTGCTCATGAGGGGAAGATGACCAATGAAGGAAGGATCCATTTTCACTGGCTTGGTCTTAAAGGGATGGACTAGCACTGACGTGTATGCTGAGTGCTAAGTTATGATTCTGGAAAGCCCACAGGGAGCAGGGATGTTGCATTAAATGAGAGATGGGTGGGCGTGCACTTCCACCAGGGGTCTGGGGGAGGAGCCTGAGTGCTTGCTGATGTCAGGCTTTCAGAGGCAGTGCTGTTGCTTTCTTCAGAGAAGTCACCCTGTCCTGGCTGGATGTTACATGCTGGGCTAGGAAGTCTCTCCCCTCAGTCAAGCCTGAAGGGTTTCCTTGTATCGTGTCATGGTTGTCAAGGTCAACTCAACTGGTGTTGTCTTCCTTTAGGTGCTTAATCGTGTGTGTCACCATCTTATCCCATGGGTTTTTCTTGAATTCAGAAGGTTTTGTTGTCTCTTTGAACTGTGGCTATTAAATTTATAGTCTGTATTCAGTATAGACTCCAAACTTTGTCCCAGTCACTATCTACCATATAGCGATGGTTCCTGCACACCCACTGTGCTGTACTAGAGTGGACAGAGTCAACATCAGAGCTTCAGCATCCACAGGCAGAGTTGATTGAGTGAATAGCTGGGGACCTGATATCACTTTTTGGGCTGAGTTCAGAGTAGACTCCTGGAACACAGTTTTTATCCTGTCTATTTGTATTCTGTCTACTTTAGCAATAGTCACCAATGGCTTGGGTTTGTATGACTATAAACACATTGAGGTCACATTGGGGATCAGAAGAGATGGAGTCACAGCTTAGGGCTGAGCTTTGTCTGTCTTTATGGCAAGTGTCTGTTGTCACATTGTTCTAATCTCATCTCTGTTGCTGTGATAAAACACTTTGACCAAAAACAAGTAAGGGAGGAATGGGTTTATTTAAGCTAAAGGTTACTTATGGTTCATCATTGAGGGAATTCAGGGCAAGAACATAAAGAAGAAACCATGGAAGAATGCTATTGGCTAGCTCAATTGCAGGCTCGTTCTGGGTTGGCTTTTCTACATAGTGCAGGATCGCCTTCCTAGGGAATGGTGCCGCCCTAAGTGGGCAGGGCCCTCCCACATGAGTTAGCAAGTAGGACAGCTCCCCTACCCCCAAGTCATAGCCACAGCCTGATACGAGCCAGACAATTCTACAACTAAGCCTCCCTTCTCTGGTGACTCTAGACTGGTCAAGTTGACAGTTAGAGCTAAGCAGTTAAAACTGGCTCAGTCCTGTACCTCATGGTTTGCGAAGGCAGCCGAAATCAAAGCAGTGAATAAAGCAAGGGTGGCTGTGAGTATCTGTGTTTATTCCTCCTCACAAAAATGCCTGTAGTTCAAAAGCCTTTTATGCCCCTACGGGTATACTGAATGCAGACTTAAAGCGATACCAGGCCACAGGAAAGAGCCCGTCACAGATAGTACTACTCTGAAAATACACGGAGGACCTTTATCTAGAGAACTGGGAACGGCGGTGTTTTTAGAAGCCACAGCCTCCTCATCTTGTTATCCACAGCAGTAAACCCTTCTTCAGTTTCTGTCTCCCCTGCACACCTCTGTACTTTGGCACCAACTCCATTTGCATCAAGATTAGCAAGATACCAGTCTGAAGCCATCCAGATGTTTTGACAATCGCCGCCTCTGACATTGCAGCTTCAGACAATAGAAGCTCAGAAGCTCTCCAAGGCAAGGCAAGCCAGCTTTGAAGTACTGTGACAGATGCGTATCAGAAAACCTGGGGGTCAGGTAAGGACCGTGGTGGCAGTGACAAGCCTTTAGTAGACAGGGTGTCTGGCAGAAGGCTATGAACCCTACTTAGAGTCTCTTTAAAGCCACGAGGAGCGTAGGAGTGGGACCACAACACCAAGGGAATATAGATTTGATGGAATGAGCAGAAGACAAAGGTGATGTGTGTGCTATAGAAGATCCTTAGCTCGGTGCACTGAATCACTGCTGAGAATGTCTACAATGCTGAGAAGCCTCCTGTCACCCGGAGTAGCTGCACTTTCAATGTTCTTTTTCCCTTTAGAGAAATTCTGAAAGGAGATGGCTTGGATGTCACCCTTTGACACACTTCCTCTATCCCAGAAAGCACACGGGCTTTGCAGTTTACATATCGAGACAAACCCAGCCTTTGAAGCAAGGCACAGAGAACCAGCTAGAAAGACATGGAAATGAAACGCTGGCATCCTGCTCGGTGCAACTCTTACTTCAAGGCAAACTTTCTGCTTGGCCTGAGTTGAAAAGATGTTGCCTTCGTGCACGCAGGACTTGGTTTGAAAGTTGTTCTCTGCAGAATGCCCTGCAATCAAAGGGGACATTGCCCCTTAAATTTTGAGCATGTCAGACATGCACTCCACCCAGTAGGACACTAATGCTAACAGAGGATAAAGATACACATGCATATTTATGACACTCACCTCGTGTTTCCGCAGCCTCTCTTGCAAGAACTCAGAGGCTTTGCAGATGTTACCTCCGGGACTCTGCATGCTAGGGGTGGGTCCCTGAGTTCATGGATTGCACACTCCCTCTGGGCAGGCTGTGTGGAGGCACGTTGGAGCCCCCTTGGGGCTGTCCTGGTCCACTAGACCCCAAGGACATGACAACACTCACAGCCTGGTGTCAAATCATCCAATCGCAAACTTCTTCTACTCCTACGGAAGCCTGTCTGTTCTTGTCATCTTTAAAGAAGCTGGACATCACATCCACCTGAGCAGCTCCACACACTCTTCCTTAGCCCTCGTCTGCAATCACAATGAGCATTTAATTCAGTCCATCTTAGGGGAGGAGAGGATGATTGATTGACCTTATTTTTACCCTCTGTGGTTGGCATCGAGGGATGCAGAATTCGGGAATTTAATAATTCCCAATGTGTTTAAATCTCTTCCCCAGAATATGCTGGCCATGACTCGGGGCATAAGACCCAGACTCAGTAAGCATCATTTTCTTAAAGTAGAAATCATGTAGGTTCCAACCCTTGGGTTGTCATGGTGATTTGGTGAGACAAGAAGGAGTCTTGCACCAATTCTGAAATGTAGCTGGAGCTCTCGCCCCTCCGTGCGTTACCAGACTGTGTTCTCTGTGTTCTGAAATACTGTGTTCTCTGTATTCTGAAGCAGCTGTGTCTGTGAGGTGCTGTGTATGAGCCCCAGCCCAGAGCAGGCAGTGCTGAAGCTCGATCCATCACACATTGGTGTCTTCTGATCACCATCAAATACTTAGAAATGAACTTAGCAGGGTATGATGGTGCAGCCTTCCTGGGAGGAAGGCTGAGACTGGAGGATCGTTAGTTTGAAGACAGCTTTGGACCTATCGTGCCAAGTGACATAAACCCATGTCAGGAGCTAGAACAGTGTACAAGTCCACTCTTATAGGGACCTGGAGTCCCAGGCAGAAGTTTTCTAGGGACTGGAGAAGGGGGTTGTGGGTTTATGCCTCATAGGAACAGAGCCTATTTCTCTTCCACTCCAAAATTCAGGGCTCTAGATATGGTCTCATGGTCTCACTGTTCCATTTATTTTTTATACCAACCAAAGAGTACTACACAGAGAAAAACACTTTTTTTTTTTTTTATTTTACTACGATGTATTTTCCCATATCTTTCAGGAAAATTTTCTTTGACTTTGTGCTCATAATTTCATTAGATCTAATAAATAACCTTAGAGAAGGGAAGCGGATCTGAAGCAGACACAGGCTAGAAGCACCTGCACTTTGATTGTTCTGAGCCCCACTAGGTCCTAATTCCATAGATGAGGCTCTTGGAAGATGCATTCTCTCCAGAGGTTCCTAGGATCTTCCTGACTTACAGCCTGAGCTAACTGGATGCTGGGATGTAAGCCCTGCTAACCGGACAGCCCACGGACAAATTCGATAAAGCCATAGATAAATAGCATTAATCCTGTTCCCTGGTCTCTGGGATCCATGCCAAATTAGTGGTCCAGTGGGGGTTCCCCAAGTAAACAGTCTTGAGGATCTCCACAAAGAAGTGTTAGATGGAGCTGTATTCTGTGTTTAAATTTAATATTAGTCTATGAGATTAGCAGAGATGGAATTTACCTTGGAAAGGAGAACCAACAAAGGTCACAGGAAAAAATCTTATTGACTTATAGTTTGTGTAAGAATGAATTCCATCTCTCCTGTCTTCTCTTCCTTCTGGTTGGTGACCCAAAGCCCTCCTCTCTCTTAAGCTCTGAAGAGGCTGAGGTTTGGGGCCTGTGATGGTACCTGAAAGATGTCTTGGCGAGCGGACAACCTTCTGATTGTTCAAACCATAGTTCTGGATTGATCTTATTAAAGGTGCAGAGTTGTTTTGCAGAGTCCAACATTCGTGCCTGTGACCGTGTCACTTGGAAGCATGCTTTGATTTCTGCAGACTTAGTACTGTTCAGGCAGGCCTTTATTTCCACAGAATTTTAATAGAACATATTCTGTGTTTGGTGGGCACCCTGGCAGTCTTCAGTAAAGCTTCCAAATGGAAGAATAATGACCTGAGTCATGGTTCCCCCACCCCTTCAGTTCCCTTGTATGTATTTATTGGTAAATGTTGATCGATTTTCCTTCTTTTGAAGGGTTGAAAACGAGTGTAGCATCATTAGGGTGAATATGTTACTGAAGACTCTTGGTTGCTTCTTTTGATGAACCAGGCTCCGAGAATCTTCTGGAATGCAGCAACAAGCACTCACTATCAATTCATCTATATGGGGGCAAAGTGCAAGGACTATTCTTAGACCTCCGGTCTCTCTGGATTCTGTTTTGTCTCTTCCTGCAGCAGACTGTGGAGTTCCAGCTTTGGGTTACAGCTTGAGATACATTTATGTGACGGGCCACATTGCCAAACCCTTACACAGCTCTGGTTTCTGCGTGAGGTGCCTTGGCAGGTTTGACGAGAAAGTGCTATGCCAGTGAGTTGGTTGGTATTCATTGGGCCGTGTTTACATCTCACAAATCATTCCCTGCACCTAGAAATGCAAGAGGGCTCATTATGTTTTTTTATTAAGCCAAACAAAACAACAGTGCCAAGAGAAATCCAACTGTTTTGGGTATAAAAATAATATGCCTCTGCCCACATAGCACCAGAGCATGTTCCAATCCTATTTATACCTCTAAGTCAAAGAACATTTACAGGCTCTGTGGCACGGGAGTTTGATGCTCATGTCTTTAGCATATGTCTACAGTGCTATAGGGATGGATGATTAGATTTGCATGTGGCTGAGTGACAGTCATGTGTCAGACTCTCAGTTGCATTTGACTGCTGCCTCATTAAAAAAAAAAACCTGTTACTCAATATTACTTATTAAACTACTAAATTAATTATTATTAAAATATCACTTAATATTAGCAATTTCAATGACTAAGTGTCATTGGAAAATGAACAATGCAAGGACTATTCATTGCGGCTCACTGTTTCAGATCACTCAGTCTATATCATGAAGGGAAGGACACTGCAGAACATTCACACCATAGCTGTGAAGCAAAGAAAGAAGGATTACAGGTAGGTCTTGGGACAAGCTATATCAGTCAAGGACATGCTTTCAGCAAGAGTATCCCACCTAAGGACATACCTCCAGTGACCTTCCTCCTCCAACCAGGCCCCACATGCAACCCTTCCTCACCTCACAATGACATCATTGTCTTATAAGACTTACCAAGGGACTGGTTCACTGATTAGCGCTGAGCCTTCACGCTCTGATTGTCTGTAGAAATATGTTCCCAGATACACCCAGTGGTCTGATTGTCTGTAGAAATATGTTCCCAGATACACCCAGTGGTGCACTTCGTTAATCTAGACGGTTATAAATGCAGTCGAGTTGACAATGAAGATTAACTGGTCATAGCACTGGCAAAGTGCTAAAGGCAGCTAACTACCTGAGTGCTCCCTAGAAGCAGGCAGTTGATGGAGGTCTGTGTGAAGATGAGCATTCATCTGGTCACTATCCTTGTCCCTTCCGGTCTTGGACACTTGGCTCACACTGGGAAGCTGGGTTTTTCATTAACCTTGGAAACTATGTTGGGATGGGTTGCATGTTTGTGTCCCCTCATATTAGCCCTCAGGAACCTTGACACCAAAGGCAATGACATTCAAATGGGAGGTTTTAGGTGGGTATTTGAGCACAAAGGTTGGATAGTGATCTATGAAGAAAAAACATGGGGAGTGGGGAGTTGTTTCTTCTTGAAAATACAACAGGAAGGTACCATCCATGAGCCAGGAAGCCAGTCCTCACCTGACTGAGCTCTGGTTTTACTTGAAGTGCTTAGAACAGCAAGAGACAAATATTTGTCCAGTGGACAAATTGTGGGCAGTCTACGGCATT
This sequence comes from Apodemus sylvaticus, assembly GCF_947179515.1. Lineage (NCBI taxonomy): Eukaryota > Metazoa > Chordata > Mammalia > Rodentia > Muridae > Apodemus > Apodemus sylvaticus. The sequence continues at coordinate 38,898,070 of NC_067494.1, read as the reverse complement.
TTGTAATAGTAACTCAAGCTAACTAAAAGCCACGCCTAGTGACTGTTAGGAACCTGGTAGAGGCATTCAGATGATCCAGCAGCAGACCCAGTCCAACATAGGTCTAAACTGTATCACAAATCCAAGATGGCAGGCTCAGTGCTAAGCACTGGATCCTTGCTATGACCATGCTCTGTGTGGCTACACTTTGAGCCAGGACCTGGGATCTACTTGTAGGCCTGGCACCTGTGAACTCTTCTCCTCCCTCTGCAAACGACCTTTACCCTCAATTCTTCATTGGCCTCCTCTTAGTCTTCTAGGTGATGATATGCAGGGGTAATTGCCAAAAAAAAAAAATCACTTTTTGTCAAATACCTGTTTGCCTACCTCAGATCAAACACTGGCTTACCAGGCAGAGAGTCTTTATATGCATACATCCTTCGCTGGATACTTGAGGGAAACTTCTGGATAAGTTTCTCATCCATACACCTGTCTATCCATCCACCCATCCATCCACCCATCCATCCATCCATCCATCCATCCATCCATCCATCCATCCACCCATCCATCCTTTATGGGGTACCTTCTATGTGAGAGGTAATAAGTTCCTCCTAGGAACTGAGAGATGAGGAAGAGATTCTCCCTCCCCCACACCCCCTTCTGTAGCACCAACATCTAGCACAATGCCTCCTGACTGGTGGTTAACTCAGTGAATGCTGGTTGAATGAATGTGCTAAAGATTGGTACAATTAACTCAGACTTGAAATGGATCCCTTCTAGTTATCTACAGAAGAATTAGCCATTTGAAGCTGACTGCTGGTCATATCCAGTCTTTTGTGATCTGCTGTGTCTGTCTGAGGATAATAGAGCTCAGAACTCTATTTTGAGTCAGCATTCTGGTTGTACTTTAAGCTGTGGTGGCCGTCCTGGTAGGAGATGCCTTGTCTCAGGATAAGGAATTGTTGGGGAGTATGACCCTCCCCTTCCTCTCACACATTGTTGTTCTGGGCCATTGAGGATCTGAGTTGAGAAGAGTTTATTATGCAGCGAACACTGCTGAGTAATGTAGACCATTGATCCCAGTGGGTCTAGGAGTCCTGAATCTTGAGTTGGCTGAGATCATATACTCTAAGCATTATCATAACAGTGCCGGCAAGGGGGTGGGCTCTACTCTCTCCTCTGTGGTTTGTCATGAATCTATAGGAAGGCTTCCCAGTGGCTACAGAGAGTACAGTATGTTGATGAGCCAAGCGCAGAAGCAGATGACTATTCTGACAATCAGACATTACAGAATTTACAAAAATGTAAAATATTAATTTTCAATTGACACTTCTTTTTGTTTTGAAAACTGTGTATTTTTTTATGGTAGCATGTAATGGGATCATCACAGCTGTTTTTCTTTCTGTATGAACTTTTCATTATGTTCTTTTTAAAAGATGAATTAAACGTGGCTTAGTTTTAAATATTTCTTTTTAAAAGATATAATGCCAGTTAAAAGTACATTTTCATATATTTTATCTTTTTATTTATTTGGTGTGGGTGCCACTTGTACCCTGGCACCCTGATTGAGGTCAGAGAACCGTTTGCCTGAGGCTTTTGAATCAGATAGGTCCCAGGATGGACCTTAGACCATCGTCAAACTTGGTGGCAGGCATCTTTGCCCACTGAGCTAGCTTACCAGCCCGTTTTTAAATACCTAAAATATAGTAAATATCAATCAGCCTGTTAACAGAGATAGTCTGCACAAACAGAGGCTCTTAGGAGGATGTGTTTATACCTACAGTTTCTAAGGGAGCAAAGCTATTTCAAGCAGAATATTTGAGAATTGCCAATGTCTTGCCAATTGATGGTTAAATTTGAGCATGTTCTAGCACTCACAGAGGCTGCCTGACATCTTGAATAGTCAGTCCTGCATCCTCATCCTATCGCTGAATATTCTTTTTTTTCTCCCTTTTTTAACTAAGCACTTCTGGTACCCCATGTTTGTAAGTTTAGCTCTTTGAGATATGACAGCAAAAAACTAGCATGGGTTTCCTTTTCTTCTCCACGGTTTCACTAATGGAATATTTGTTTTGAGTCTACTCCCTTAGAGTTTGATTCTTTCCCCCTGTCTTAGTCAGGGGTTTACTGCTGTACACAGACACCATGACCAAGGTAACTCTAATAAAGGGCAGCATTTAATTGGGGCTGGCTTACAGGTTCTGTGGTTCAGTCCATTATCATCAAGGCAGGAGCATGGCAGCGTCCAGGCAGGCACGGTGCAGGAGGAGCTGAGGGTTCTACATCTGCATCTGAAGGCTGCTAGCAGAAGACTGACTTCCAGGCAGCTAGAATGAGGGTCTTAAAGCCCATGAAAAACAGTGCCACATTTCCTCCAACAAGGCCACAAGTAATTGTATCACTCTCTGGGCAAAGCATATTCAAACTACCACACTCTCTTTCCTAAAAAACAAAAACAAAAACAAAAACAAAAACAAAAACAAAAACAACAAAAACATAAGCAACCCCCCCCAAAAAAAACCAAAACAAAACAAAAAAACACTTTATGGCTTTTCTATAGCCTATCTACGTTTTCAGGACTCTTGAATGCAGAGTCCAATGTCTGATAACCCAGACAGATGCTAAATAATTAATTAACAGACAGGTGGCACATTCAACATGGATATGGTGAACAGAGAGGCAATCACACTCCAAGTGAGACAAGGCATGATTTTATCATGCTATTCAGAACAACACACAGCTTAAAATTTATACATTGCCTTTTTATTCTGGATCTTTCCATCTAATATTCCAGACTATTTTTTTTGATTGCAGAAATCATGAAAATAACAGAAAAAGCAAATTAAATTGCACAGATAAAGGGCAATTACTGAATACTTTATTTTAGGAAAATTTAGAAAATACAGAACTCAATAAGCAAACAAAATTGAAGTCTTGTGACTCAGCTACTCAGGAATGGTCAGGGATGTTGACCTTTGGGTGCGTTTTGTCCTGGTCTGTGTGTCTGTCTGCTTGGTCTTTGTATGAATGTTATGACAGTCACGGTGTAATGGATGCTGAGCCCCCCATTCTGTGCTATGAAGCACGGTATTTTCCGCTATTGTACCGCATCATTTTCCTTTCCATGACACCATTAATACCAACCTCAATAAACGTAGCCTTTCCCCTCGGAGAGTGGCTCTTATTTTCGCCACTATAAATCATGTACAATTAACATTCTTGTACATTAATCTTGGTCTATGGCTTGCATTACTTTCATGATATGAATTTGTGAATGTATTGTTAGCAGGATGAAGAGCTTCTCACAGGTATTTCCAGGTTGCTATTGGTTACATATTATCTTCTACATTGTCTTCAGTGGTATGTGAAGGTATCTATCCGTGTGACGGCATGCATGCTCGTCAGTGTTCAAAGTTGCTCCCTTATTTGAACATTAATTGATTTTTACCAACTTCCTAGGGTGAGTGGCACACAATTTGAAAAGCTGTGCATAGTCATTCATTACAAATGGCCACAGTTGCTGGAGAACTGAGTTTTTTTTTTTTTTTTTTTGCTCTATGAATTATTATTCAGATTCTTTAAAAATTTAGAAGTAGGGGTGCTACATTCATAATTTATGAGAGGTCTGTCATATTTGTCTGTCAGACTTGTGGAAAATATTTTCTCCCCAAGTTTGGTGGTTGACAGTTTCCTTTTCACTTAAAATATACTGCACATACATGGATTCTGATGTGGTCAGATCTGTCTGTCCACCCAACGTTGTTCCCTTCGGCTGCTCCTATGCTTACAGAACCACCCCAAGTTTAACCAAATCTGTGACCTTTCCTCCTCTCCAACTCTCTTTCCCTCCTCCCCTTCTCTCTTCAGTCTCTTTCTGTATTTTTTTTTTTCAAATATGGCGGCCTTGTCCACACCTGAACTTGACGTTGGTGCACGGTTAAACTACAGCACAAACTTAAGTCTGCAAAAATGACTAATCCTTTTTTTTACCTCGAATGTTTGAGTAATCTACTGTCTCATTTCTTTATTATAATAAACCATCACAAACAACCTAGGGTGCCTGGTGGGACTCCCAGTTTTTATTATTTTAATGTGATGTATTTTAGTAATAGCTTTTCTGTATGTAACTGTCTTTGTATTCTCTGGGTAAAATATGGATTTTGAGACATTTCTATTTGGTTTTTTTATTTGTTCTGAAGTTCACAGAATCCCCTTCATCCCCTGAAGTGGAAGATGACAGAGAACTTGACTATGTCCGTAGTTATTTGCAGTAAATTGGAGATCCAGCTCGGTGGTAGATCACTTTTCTAGCGTGAGAGAGGTCTTGGGTTTAAATTCCAGCTTTGAAGAAAAAAAGAAAAGAGGCAGGCATGGTGGTGCACACCTTTATTCCCAGTACTCAGGAAGCAAAGGCAGGTGGACCTCTCTGAGTTCCAGGTCAGCCTGGTCCATGAAGAGATTCCAGGACAGTCAGGACTCTGTTATACAGAGAAACCCTGCTTCTAATCCCCTAATCCCCCTCTGCTCTCCCCACAGAAAGGAATTATTTGTAATTATACATTTTTCTGAGTTCAATGATAAAATTAACTTCAGAAATATTTTTTCAATTTTGAATACTTAAGAATATAATCTTTAATTCAGTGCAAAAGTGTTTTCTAAACATGACTTCTTAATAAAGAGATACCCTTCTGTTCTGTCCTTTTTAGTATGACTCAGACCTTCAACGATTCCAGTATTTCTGAGGGTTAGGGTTAGAGTTAGAATCCAAATCCAGTTAGGAAAAATTCTTATAGCAGATTAAAAATAAACAGCCTGTTATAATTTTGTTCTTTTATTATTTACATTACCCTATAGGAAATAGGGGTAACATATGGGTCATCTACAAGGCAGGCACAGAATAAATTAACGTGACTATTTAATAATAAAGTTACAGGGCTTGGGTTATTAAACATGAATATGTTTCCTGTATATCAGAATGTAAAATGATATATTTAACAACATTGAACATGTTTTCAGTGCATCAGAGTATAAAAATGATATATTTAACAGTATTGAACATTGTATTTATATCTCCTCAAATAAAAAGGGTTATAAGGGTTTACCTGCCAAGGATTTGTTGGTCCTGTTTCACTTTTGGAAATTGCTTTCCTTAATCTACATGGTCATCAGGATGAAGCCAAATCACGGTGACTCCAGGAGTAACCAAGTACAAAATGAAGATTCGGTTCACTTAGAGGGAAAGGCATCTAGGAGATAACTTCCTGGGGCTGGCTTTCTGTGGGAATGGGTGGTCTCTATAGCCCTCCATCACGAAATACCCAAGCAGTTGCCAAGTACATCAGAACTTCTCGAAGTCTCTCTGTCAGTAACGTGGGTCTTGAAGGATGAGAATGAATGTTTTCTTTCTTTGTGCTTCCCCACAAGCAAGAAGGAATCTACATGCCTGTGTCTTATGCCGTGCACTGGCGGGGCCCCTCAGCTCCATCTTCTCAGCCTGGTCAGGGGCACCACCCACCCTACAGGCTAAGGGGACACTTTTGAAGGCAGCTTCCCTATCAAGACCGGCTTGCGTCATCTGGACGCTAGAGGAAACTGCACACGTGTATTGGTCCCCCTGTGCTGCCTTAAGCAGAGGGAGTGACTGAATGATTGGGTGTGCCCTTGTGGTGTTCCTGTGTCTAGTCCAGCATTTACAGCCCAGTAGTGGAGCCTAACCACAGGCCAGCTCTGCACTTAGCTTTGTGGCTCAAATCCTTAGGGCGACCCTTGCCTAAAGCATCTGAAATGTCATTTTTCAAGTCAACGTTCGTGGAGTGTCATTTGTTCAGAAAACCTGGGGGTGGGCTGGCGGCTGGTAAGCCTCAGCAGTTCTGTTTCTGTCCTCACAGTGCTGGGAGTTAGAGAAGCATGCAGCCATACCTAGCTTTCTGTAGGTAGGGACTTGGATTTGAACTTAGTTTCTCATACCTGGGCCGCAAGCACCCTTAGCCGCTGAGCCACCTCTCTGTCTAGGAGTCATCATTTTCAGGTCCTCAAGTGCTATTTCTAGGTGTAGGTGGCTCTTCTAATTATTTTGAAATATAAAATATAATACATTTCTATAAATGATAGTCACCATTCAATACTGTAGCGCTCTGGCACAAATTCTTCTGATCTTACCATATTTGGTAAGGTTATTTAGCCCTTCTCTCTTACTCTTCCCCAGTCTTCAGTGGTCACTATTCTATACTTAGTTTCTGTGAGATCTTTAGCACATATGGATATATGAATAAGAACATGTGTCATTTGTCTTTCTGTTCCTGGTTTATATCACTTAACATAATGTCCTTTAGGTTCATGCATGTTGTATGTATGTATGATCTATCTGTCTGTCTATCAATCTATCTATCTATCTATCTATCTATCTATCTACCTACCTACCTACCTACCTGCCTATATATTATCTGTGTGCCTGCCTGCCTGCCTGTCTGTCTGTCATCTGTTTGTCTGTAACTACATTTTCTTTATCCATCTGTGCTAGTTAGTTTTCTGTCAACTTGACACAAGCTAGAGTTATTTGAGGAGAGACACCACAGTTGAGAAAAAGCCTCTAGCAGACTGATCTG